>NW_026586662.1:6210440-6261362 GCF_907164565.1 Psammomys obesus | reverse complement strand
TGTGTGTGTGTGTGTGTGTGTGTGTGTGTGTGTGTGTGTGTGTGTGTTTATATCACAGGGCTATTGGGAAAATCAGTTATGTTGATGGGCATTCGTTCAGATGCTTTGTGTCAGAAAAGCTGTCATTCACAGAAACATTTATTTTTCTTCTCTTTTATTTTATGGTTTTCTTTTGTGCTGAGGATTGAACACAGGGCCTTACACATGCTAAGGAAACACTGTACTGCTGAGCTTCAGACACCCAGCCTCAAGATTTTTCTTCTTGTTTGTTGAAACCGTGCTGCACCTCTCTAAGAGCATTTCACTCCCCCTGCAGAGGTAAACAGCAAGACATACATCGGTATTTTGCTATAAAGGGAAAATCTCGTCTCATTATTTTAAATCCATCTAAATGCTTTTTCTTTTTTTTTTAAGTTTTTTAAAAAATATTTTCTTTATTATTATCATTTATTAAAATTTATTCAATTTGTATCCTGGATGTGGCCCCCTCCCTCATCTCCTCCCAATCCCACCTTCCTTTCCTCTTCTCCCCTTATGCCCCTCCTCTAGTCCACCTATAGGGGAGATCCTCCTCCCCTTCTATCTAACCCTAGTCTATCAGGTCTCAATGGCTGCATCATTTTCCTCTGTGGCCTGGCAAGGCTGCACCCCCCCCTCCAGGGGGAGGTCATTTCTCTATTATTAGCACATTTGATTTTGTTAAGAATGACACAAAGGTAATGGCAAATTAAACTTTTCAGCAACACGATGACAGTATCTGGAAAGATCTCCAGACTTTCTCTTTCTCCTTTATTTTCTGTTATTATAAAGACATGAAAACATACTTGCCCCTGACATTTGCTTATTAAGAATGAATTTGAGGGCTGGAGCATTAAGTCAGTGTTAAGACCACATGTATATTCTTCCAAAGGATCTGAGTCCTTTTCCCAGCACCCCGAGTACGTGGTGTGTACCTACCCAGACATATACACACGCACATAAATAAGTGTTTTTAAAACGTACTTGAAAGTTACAGTTAGCCTTTTTATTTAAGTTATGGATTTATTATTTTGTTTAACATGAAAAGGAGGCTAAGTGTTAAGTAGCAGGGTGTGGCCCCTTTGGAGGGCCTTGAGGAGTCTTGCACGAATCTCTCCTAGTTTTCGGTGTTTTTCTGACAATCTTTAGTGTTCCTTGTGAATATCGTGTTTCCTGTGTCTTTTATGCTGCATTTCCTTTTCAATATCCAGACATGTCAGCATGTCTGAGTTTGACTTTTTTCAAAGGAGATTTTTTTAAAGATATATATGTGTATGTATCTGCTTATGTAGATGCACTAGGAGGCAGGAAGGGCATTGAATCCCCTGGAGCTGTAGTTACAAGAGGTTGTGATTCCTGTGGGTTGTGACTCCTGACCAATGTGGGTGATGGGAACCGTAACTCTGGTCTTCTGAAAGAGAAACAAGTGTTCTTTGCCAAAGAGCCATCACTCCAAACCCACTTTCTGTGTGTTTTTTAAAAATAAATTTCTTTTTGGCTTTGAGAATTGCATATATGCACACAATGTATTTTGATCAAGAATGAGTAGTAGTATATAAAAGGGGGTGAGTAGTGTTGTAATTTCTGAAATTTATTGTAAAATAGATATTTTATTAATTTCTGCCCAACTAATCTTTGTCAAGAAAGATACATCCTGGCTATTGTGATCTCTGGTGCTTCATGAAAGTAGCTTTTATATTAGTAAAATAATTCCTCAATCATTTAAGCAAAGTTAAAAAGAAAATGCTTCACTATATCACCTATGGAGTCTAACTATGCAATAAGATCAGTTTTAATGAGCTTGCTGATCAATTTGAAAAGATGAACCCTATCAAAAAAGCATAGTGCATTAGCCCATTGCTTGCTTAAAGATATTGTCCAGTTTTCAAAAGAAAAATTGATATTATTAAGTATTGCATTTGTGTGTGAGTATACATATATATAATTATATGAAATGTACACATTATATACATATATGTGTATATAATCATAATTATGCTGTAACAGTTCAGTTTTGGGCATTGTGCTCTTTCTGGTGCTGAATGAAGAACTGAAAGCAGAGGGAAATGAATCTGTGCCCATTGTGTATATATTTTATATAGTACTCTTAGATTCACATATCTATGTTATAGTTGAACCATTTACATTCCTCCCATGAGCCAGATGCTTTATTAAATATCCTGTTTGGATTTTCTCATTTAATATTCATGTAAATTTGCCTTATTTTTTTAGAAAAGCAAGCAGGCCTGTGGAGACTAAGAAAACATGCGTGAGTGGTGGAGCCTGAACATTAACCGAGATTTTGGCCTTCACAGCTGGAACTTTTCATTGTCATTATAGCACTTGTCCGGTGGTTCTGTAATTACAGATTCATAATTGGAAAAGATGGTGGTCAAACTGTATGGCTTTCCTATCAGTGCTGAAATCTGTCCTCAGCTGTGGCTCATGGCTGTTCAGCTTCTGCTTGAGTAACTCCAGTAATTGGAATTTCATAACGTCACAAGACAGCACATTCTATTATTGGGCAGCTCTTATCAGTAGTTATCTTTTTCGTCTGGTTTTTGGAAATTTGTCCCCCTGTAATTTCCACCTGCTGGTTCTAGTTCTGCTTCTGGAAAAATCCTGAAGGTCTGCCTTTCCCCTTTTGCCTGGCAGCTCTCCAAGGTTGCGCTCCTGAGTTCTTGGCAGGGCTGTCTGGGTGTAGGGTTCTTAGGGAGGCAAATAAAGCGGGGCTTGAGGCAACACTATGGATCTCAGCCACTGCCATTCAGCTTTCTCTTTTAGGCATGCATTTCCAGGTCTTTCCACATCAGTGGGGCCTGTCAATGCATCTCTGCTAAGAAGTCACCTGCTATTTGGGGTCAATTCTTAATACTCCTTAATGTTGGGGCAATTTTTATCTCACTATGCATTTTATCTGAGTTGTTTTAGCTGTTCGTCACAATCCGAAGCATGTGTGTTTTTCTTATTTTCCTAGTGACTTCTATTTAAATTAAAACACTAAGTGGTCTACCTGTTTCCACCACTGCCACAGTCTTTAAGGACTTGAGGATGTAATATGTGGCCAACAGACACTTTTTAAATAAATCAATGAATTGCCACCACACTCACATTTCAGGGTCCTGTGCACACCAAAGAGCCCACATTCTAAGGTTTGAAAATAATAGTAAGAACAACATAAGTGTTGTTATTAATTTGGGGTGTGTGTGTGTGTGTGTGTGTGTGTGTGTGTACTTCAGAGGACATGTTTGTGTAGTCAGTTCTTTCCAGTCACATTTACATATTTCCAGGGGCTGAGCTCAGGAAGGTAGATTCGCATGGCAAGTTTCCTTATCCGTCTTGCCATGGTGTGAGCCTTGCTCACTTTCTCAGCAGAAGAAAATGTGCAATTGGAAACTATTAATTTTTCTTTTAATCTTTCAATTTCATACACTTATTGGTCAGTGAACTTCCTTATGACCCAGGAATATTGTCTGACAAAACATTTGCCTGTATCACATTTTCTAGCATTGTGTATTCTAATGCTAAAACTTTACTAGTTAATGAAAGTGAACTTTACCATTAGTTTATTCTTTCAGTAGCCCAAGTTACAGTTTAGTGTGTAAATGTATGTTGACTTTTCCCCCTAGTGGTTTCTTTGTAGCTTTTCATCTTGAGTGTTTGCTTGACAGTGTGCCAGTGACCACATCCTCAAATAGTTGGATATTTCCACATTAATGGGTTTTGGACCTAGTAACTGAATAAAGGTGAGGAGAGAGATGAGCTGATGTGCAGACTCTAGAAACGTGGTTCTCAACCTTCCTAATGCAGCCAACCTCTAATACAGTTCCTCGTGTTGCAGGGATCTCCAATCATAACATTATTTTTGTTGCTACTTTGTAACAGTAGTTTTGCTACTGTTATGAATTTTAATGCAAATATCTGTGTTTTCTGACTAGGTTACCCCCTGGGAAAAGGTATGTCTGATTTCCTTCCCAAAAGAGTCTCAGCCCACAGACTGAAAACCACTGTTCTCAGGGCACTAGACTGTTTGTCCCCCAATGGGTAGAACTTAGGAAACACTCCTTGTGTTCTGAGAAAACTCTATTTCCATGAGGTGGAGGTAGGATACGGTCACTGGTAGAAAGGACAGTTTTGTGACCGATTGCTGTTTTGTCATTAGAGCAGTGTACATCGGCTAGCTGACAGCCTGGCTTTAATGGAAGAAACCAACTGAAGTCAGCAGAACATCTCACTGTACCAGGTGATCTGCCTTTTGGCAGAATGAACAGGGAAGGATTGTTTCATAGCCCTATGTACTACCACATGCTTTTATTGTTGTTGAGTGTTGCACATCTACCCAGATCAAATGATGCTGCCAGTCATTGGTCAGACCATTCTGAATTTAAATCTGCAGAGTCCTGATTGGTTAAGGTGCTAGAAAACACTTGTGGCTGCTTGCTTAATTTTTTTAGATGTTTTTAGTAACAAGGAGGCTTTCAGCAGTATGCTGTGAATCTATCATCATTTAATACCAAAGCTTTGCAACTACATCTGGCAAGGCAGAAGATGACCTATGAATGTGCTTTGTCTTTACATTCCATTTTATATCTGAAGAGGGAGGATATGTATTTTAGGATAATATGTATTTATGGATATATGGATGTATGAAAATACCTTGAGATTTTTTTGTGAGGTATATTAGAATTAAAATGATGTTACCAGGAATATAATTTCAGTGTAAGTCTTAATTAATAACAACAATTATGATTGAAGCTTTTGTTAAGCTAACAGATACCATTGCTTGGAAACAAACATTTGGGAACAGATGGTGAATAATTGTTCATTGCATTATACAAAGAGCTATAATTTAGATTTGGGCTCACTGATCGGTGTTAAGTGGGTAGGCAGGACTACTCACTGTAATGGCTAAATGGATAAAGAAAGAAGAGCAAAAGTAAGGAATGAAACAGTTAAGAAACTTCTCAGTGTGCCTTCTCTTTCCCAGGTAAAAACTAGCATCATAGTGGTGCTCTGAAAGTAACAGGAAGAGCACTGCCGACGCTGCCGGTGCCAGCTGTCCCTGTAACTTCAAGTTCTCACTCTTATTTATATATTTCTGTGCATTCATGCACACAGCATAGCCCAGATCTCTGTGACTTAACTCAGGTCCTATGGCTTGGCACCAAATGCATTCATCCTTGAGCCATCTTGATGGCCTCATCGTAACTTTCTAATCATGAGTTAGTCTTGATTTAGATACAATCCTATGAGATATGATTATTAACATTATATATATGTATATATTTCATATACAGTGTAAAGGAAGCTGCATAGATTACTCTGAGGCATTGGGCAAGTGAAGGGAAGAGGTGGATTCAGCATGCAGGACACTGAGTTCTGTGGCTCAGGCCTTCTACTACTGGTCAGGTTGGGTATATCTCCCTACCTACACCTTATGAGTGCTAAGGTAGTCTTCACCCCAAGGAGGCTGATTATACAGGACAGAAAAGATAACACTGGTGCTAACTGATTAGGATGTGAGAATGGTGTTGTGTGCTCCAGCAGCTTTGGGGCCAGGGAAAAGCACCTGGGCCTCCCTGTTAGAGAAGGCTGCTAAGAAGTGGCTGACTTCATCTTATGGTTTCAGTTTTCTACCATAACATGTTGTGGGTTTCAGTGTGTAGGTTGTGGTAAGCATTTTATGTCTTCTTTTCATTTAAGGGCTTTTGGGAACACTTTAAAAGTAGTCCAGATAGGTGTAGACTTTTGATGTGGAAGTTCACATCTGAAACACCACTTTTCTAATGTATCATCAACTTATGTGTGGAAGAGTGAGTTTAGGGAGATCTTAGAAGTCTGAGAAACAGATTAATATAGTTGACATATTTAAAGTCAACCAAACTGCTGAAGGAATCACTTACTCCTGGTGGGAAAACCCTGTCCTAAGTTGAAACAACCTGAACGTTTTCATTTCATTGTTCTGATGTCATTTCCTTCTTCCTCAGCCTGGGGTTAGGCTAAGGCAGGTGCTCTGTTCAAAGTTCCTGGGCCATGCCCTGAGATTAAAAGTAGCCTGTGTATTTTAAATTTGTATTTTTATCACCTACGCTTTTTGTTATGTTTTGCATGATTGTATCTGAAGACAATGAATTTCTTTATATTAACTTCATAATGCTGCATGTGGCGGCTTTTTAAAATCAAAATTCATTTATTTTAATGTGTGGTTCGAGTTCATTTATTTTGTTCACTACTTAAATTTATTTGTGTAAATGTATCTATTTGAATATGATATTAGAAAATATAATATCATCTAATATTTCTAATAAGATATTAGAAAATATAATATCATCTAGTATTTTCTAAATATTAGAAAATATTTCGCTTATGGATAATTTTTATTATATATAATAAAGCTGTGAACACTTGAACATTTCCTGTCATCTATGTTTGTCTTCTGTGTGTTCACATACTATTTTTATGGATAGCTTTTTCATGTATGTTGCCAACTTGTTGTAATATGTTTTCATTTCTTTATTGATTTATTTGTGTTTTTTTGATATCATGCATATTAATCATTTATTTAGATGTATGTATTAAGAATGAATTTACTTATGCCATGGCTTGCTTTTTTTCCCCACTGGCTTTATGGTGACTCAGTGGAAAAAGTTTGACATTTTAATGCAGAGAAATTTATTATTTTTCTCTACTATCATTTATGTTCCGTTTTGGTTTTAAAAAATTTCCAAAATGAGGAAATAAAACTTAAGTTAAACATACTCAACAAAGAATTTCAAATACTAAAGGTGAAAATATTAATAATGATCATTTTTTTAAAAAAATGAAGAGTCAAAATTGGCCTATCACTCCCTAGTAAAATATTATTTAGAATTACCAGTTTAGTTAAATACAAGACAAAGTTTTTTTTTGTTTTTTTTTTTAAAGATTTATTTATTATTTATTCAGTGTTCTGCCTGCATATGTGCCTCAGGACAGCAGAGGGCATCAGATTTTACTACAGATGGTTGTGAGCCACCATGTGGTTGCTGGGAATTGAACTCAGGACCTTTGGAAGAGCAGACAGTGCTCTTAACCGTTGAGCCATCACTCCAGCCCCCAAGACAAAGTTTAATGTGCCACCATCAGTATTATATATATAAATTTACTGTTCAAACTAGGTATTTTATACAGATAAAACATTAGGGTAAGGAATCTATTACTGAAAATACTGACACAATTCTGATTACTTTTTTAAAATATTTTTAATTTTAATTTTTATTAATTATACTTTGTATCTCCCCTGTAGCTCCCTCTCTCCTCCCCTCCCAATCCTACTCTCCTCCATTCCCCACAAATGCTCCTCCCCAAGACTACCTATAAGGGAGGTCCTCCTCTCCTTCCTTCTGATCCTAGTCTATCAGGTCTCATCAGGAGTGGCTGCATTGTCTTCCTCTGTGGCCTCGTAAGGTTGCTCCCCTCTCAGGGGGAGGTGATCAAAGAACAGGCTAATCAGTTCATGTCAGAGATAGTCCCTGTTTCTATTACTGTGGAACCCACTTGGACACTGAACTGCCATGGGCTACATCTTTGCAGAGGTTCTAGGTTATCTCCATGAGTGGTCCTTGGCTGGAGTATCAGTCTCAGAAAAGACCCTTGTGCCCTGATTTTTTAGTTCTGATGCTCTCCTTGTGGAACTCCTGTCCTCTCCAGGTCTTACTATTTCCCACTTCTTTCATAAGATTCCCTCCACTCTGCCCAAAGGTTGGCCATAAGTCTTAGCATCTGCTTTGATATCCTGCAGGGTAGAGCCTTTCAGAGGCTCTCTGTGGCAGGCTCCTGTCCTATTTCCTGTTTTTACCTTCTTCTGATGACCATCCTCTTTGCCTTTCTGAATGGGCACTAAGCATTTTAGCCAGAATCCTCCTTCTTGATTAGTTTCTTTAGGTGTACAGATTTTAGTAAGTTCACAATTCTGATTAATAATGAATTTATTAGTACAGAGAAATGTTTGTATGTATGTACGTATGTATGTATATATATAAATACATATATATATATACACATATATATATATATATATACTTTTATATAAGAAATATATGTATTTCTTATAGTAAGCTTGTTTCCGAAGTCTGTGCTTTATCCACTGGTCTATTTATTCTGTTCATATTCTAATATTATATTCAGTAGTGCCTAATTTACAATATATGTGTGTTGAGGTTCTCTTTAAGTAATTTGACTTTCCCAATTTTGATCTTTTCATATTAGTTTGGCTATTATATTTTTCCAATTTAGTTAATAATTTATTGTTTGTTTTTTTGAGACAGAATTTTACTATGTAGCTCTGGCTTTCCAGGAGCTCACTATGAAGACCAGGTGGCCTTGAACTAGCAAAGATCTGCTTGCCTCTTCCTCCCAACTGCTGGGATTAAAGGCAGGCACCATTATGCCCATGTAGTTCCTTAATTGTTTTTTAGCAAGGTCTTACTATGAAGCCCTGGCTGTCTTGGAACTCTCAATGTAAAAGAGGCTGATTTTGAACTTGCAATGATTTTCTTGCCTGACTTCCAAATGTTTGGAGTATAGGCATATACTGCGATGTCTACCCTTGATTTAAGTTTAGAATTTCTTTATTAATTGCATGATTTATTGGAATTTTAATTAGGATTATATATTTAAAGTGATTATAGAGATGATTTTAATTCATTTTCACTAATACATTTTCTAAGCCATGACTACAGAACTTCTCAGTTGATTTCTAACTTTATCTGTCATGTCCATTGTTATATTATTCCCAGATATGTTTAATTAAAATTTTCATAGATAAGGGAGTTGATTTTCTTTATTATTTACCTTGTACCCTTAATATATTCTCTCAAAAATTCTGGAGGTTTTAATATTCATTACTTTTTTCAAAGACAATCACATCAATATTGATAAGGATAATTTTTAAAGACAATTGTATTCCTCTCTAATACATATGTCTTTATCTCTTTAGATTATATCGTTAGCAGCAAAAATACAAAGAGTACACTACTGTGTTGCTTTCATCATTGTTCCTGGTTTATGTCAATGCCAGATACTACAAAGGCTGTGGTTTTATAGCCGTTTCTTTTCCCTACTAAATGATTATGTGCATGTTTTATACCCAAAGAATGTTTTGATATATGAGTCTCAGTTATCAAAGTAATTTGGATGGTATTATGATTATTTTGCTTTTAAAGTTATTTTGTTACTATTTTGAGCTGAAGTACTGATTTTGGAGATTAAGCTAATCTTGTATTCATAGAGAAACTTGTGATGATGGATTTTATTTTCTAATATTTTGTAAAGGAATTTTGAATTCCTTTACATTGAATTGAATGTACATTTTATTGAATCATCAATAAAATTCATGATTTTATTGATTGTTTTCATATACGTTTTTATAGCATGGTTAAATATGTATAATAGATACGCTATATTTTCTCCTGATTCTTTTTTCTTTAAAGTGTTTTTTTATATTTTTGAAAACCTTAGGGTAAGTTTTTTACAGTTGCTTCTTAATGTTTTGTTAGAATTTAGCTGTGGAATCATGAGGACATGATCTGTGAGGATGGAAGTGTTTATTTTTTGCATTTTAAAATTAATTATTATTATTTATTACAATTTATTCACTTGTATCCTGGCTGTGGCCCAGTCCATCATCTCTTCCCACTCCCATACTCCCTTCCTTTTCTCCCCTATGGCCCTCCCCTAGTCTCCTAATAGGGAGGAACTCCTCCACTTCTGTCTGACCCTAGCCTAGCAGGTCTCAACAGGCAGTGTTTTTAATTAAAAAAAAAACAATCTCCTTGGTAGATGCAGACTGAAATGGTTTATTTTAGTCACCTTTAAGTATAGTTTTCAGGACATTTAGTCACTTGATATTAAGTTGTTAAATTTATTATCACAGATCATGCATAACTTAATTCTTTTCTGTGCTCAAAGCATGTTTTCCTCTTTTAAAAATCAATTTCTTAATAAAATTTGAGAGCCATTTTGGTAAAAGACATTTGAATTAAAAAAATTTCTTAGCATGCAAAGTGTTAAGTTCATTATAAAATTTTCATACATATGTAACATGTGACATAGATGTTAATGTCATTATATATGTTTTTCCTCCTTCTGTCCTCCTTCAGTCCTACTACCTGCTTCTTGCTCCTTTCTCTTTCTCCACACTATTTAGCTCATCATTTTGCTTTTATGCTTCACACTTTTTCTTTTTTAAAATTTTATTTATTTATTTTTATTGATTACAGTTTATTCACTTTGTATCCAGATGTAGCCCCTTCCCTCAGCCCCTCCCAATTACACCAACCCTCCCTCTTCTTCTCCTATGCCCTTCCCCCAGTCCAATGATAGGGGAGGTCCTCCTCCCCTTCCATCTGACCCTACTCTATCAGGTCTCATCAGGACTGGCTTCTTTGTCTTCCTCTGTGGACTGGTAAGGCTGCTCCACCCACCCACCCCGCCTCAGGTGGAGGTGATCAAAGAGCAAGCCACTGAGTCCATGTCAGAGATGGTCTCTGATCCTATTATTGCGGAACCCTCTTGGACACTGAGCTGCCATCGGCTACTTCTGTACAAGGGTTCTAAGTAATCTTCATGCATGGTCCTTGTGTGGAGTATCAGTCTCAGAAAAGAATCCTGTGCCCATATTTTTTAGTTCTGTTGCTCTCCTTGTGGAGCTCCTGTCCCCTCCAGGTCTTTCTGTTTCCCCCTTATTTCATAAGATTCCCTGCATTCTACCCAAAGTTTGGCTCTGAATCTCAGCATATGTTTTGATACCCTACTGGGTAGAGTCTTTCAGAGGCCCTCTGTGATAGGCTCCTGTCCTGCTCCCTGTTTTCTCCCTCTTTTAATGTCCATCTTGTTTGCCTTTCTGAATGAAGACTGAGCATCTTACCAGGGTCCTCCTTCTTGATTAGCTTCCTTAGGTGTACAGATTTTAGTATGATTATCCTGTATTATATGTCTAATATGCACTTATAAGTGAGTATATACCATGTGTGTCTTTCTGCTTCTGGGATACCTCACTCTGGATCATCTTTTTTAGTTCCCACCATTTGCCTTCAAATTTCATAATTTCTGTTTTTAATTGCTGAGTAGTATCCCATTATGTTACTGTACCACAATTTCTGTATCCATTCCTCAGCTGAAGGAAATCTGGGTTGTTTCCAGGTTCTGGCTATTACAAATAAAGCTGCTATGAACATGGTTGAGCAAATGTCCACACTTTTTCTTATCTTTGGTTTTCCTCCTGCCTTCTCGATCTTTGTTTCCTCTCGAGGTTTCTCATATTCCCCTTGCAGGACCCCTGGTCTCAGGTCTATATGCCTGAGTGTGCATGTATGTGCGCACACACGTATAAATTTAAGTCTAGAATTGAATGTGAGAGAAAATATCAGGTTTTTTTAAAATTCTGTTTCTTTCTTTCTAACAATTTATTCACTTTGTATGCCCCCCGCAGCACCCTCCCTCATCTCCTCCCAGCCCCACCCACCCTCCCTCTTCTACCCCATACCCTTTCCCTAGTCCCCTGAGAGGGGAGGAACTCCTCCCCTTCTACCTGACCCCAGAAGAAGGTGATCAAAGAGCTGGCCACTGACTTCATGTCAGAGACAGCCCCTGTACCCCTTACTAGGAAACCCACTTAGAAACCAAGCAGCCTTTGGGCTTCCTCTGAGCAGGGGTCTAGTTCATGCATAGATCTTGGTTGGAGTATTGGTCTCTGCAGGACCCCTTGGGCCCAGGGATTTTTTTCTTTTTGGCTCTGTTGTTCTTGTGGAGTTCCTGTCCCCTCCCAGGTCTTTCTATCTCCCTCTTCTTCCATAGGGTTTCTGGCACTCTGCCCAAAGTTTGACTATGAGTCTCAGTATCTCCTTTGATACCCTGGTGGGTGGAGTCTTTTTCTAAATCTGATTTATTTTTGACCCTTTACATAGAATATCATGGTTTCATTTTCTTTTACAGCTAAAAACATCAATTTGTGTCCGTGGTGTTTATATATACATGTGTGTATATGTGCATGTTCTTAATTCATTTGTCTGTTGAGAGGCAGCTAGCTAGGCAAGTTTCTGCTTCCTAGCTGTTGTGAGTGGTGTATCAACTAACATGTATGGATATTTAATGTTTATCATCTCTGCTTCTTTTTCTTTCTTCTTTTCACTTTTTTTATTTTTATTAATTACAGTTTATTCATTTTGTATCTCCCCTGTACCTCCCTCCCTCCTTCTCACCCAATCCCACCCTCCCTCTTCCCCACCAGTGTCCCTCTCCCAGTCCACTGAAAAGGGAGGTCCTCCTCCCTTCCCTCTAATCTTAGTCTATCAGTTCTTATCAGGAGTGGCTGCATTGTCTTCCTCTGTGGCCTGGTAAGGCTGCTCCCCCCTTGGGGGGAGGTGATAAAGAGCAGGCCAATGACTTCCTGTCAAAGACAGTCCCTGTCCCCATTACTATGGAACCCATTTGGACACTGAACTGCCATAGGCTACCTCTGTGCTGGGGTTCCAGGCCATCTACATGAGTGGTCCTTAGCTGGATACAGAAATTGTGGTACATCTACTCAATGGAATAATACTCAGCGATACAAAACAAGGAAATTATGAAATTTGCAGGTAAATGGTGGGATCTGGAAAAGATCATCCAGAGTGAGGTATCCCAGAAGAAGAAAGAAACACAGGATATATACTCACTCAGAAGTGGATACTAGAATATAATATACAATAAACATACTGAAATCTGTACACCTAAGGAAGCTAATCAGGAAGGAGGACTCCGGCTAAGATGCTTAATCCCCATTCAGAAAGGCAAAAAAAAAAAAAAAAAAATGGACACAGAGGAGGGAGAAAACAGGGAATAGGACAGGAGCCTACCACAGAAGCCTCTGAAAGACTCTACCCTGCAGGGTATCTAGGCAGATGTTGAGACTCATAGCCAAACTTTGGGCAGAGTGCAGGGAATCTTATGGAAGAAGTGGGAGATAGTAAGACCTGGAGAGGACAGAAGCTCCACAAGGACAGGAACAGATCCTAAAAGTCTGGGCACAGGGGTCTTTTCTGAAACTGATACTCCAGCCATATATGTTTCTTAATATAAAATTTAGAGTTGAAAAACTAGAATTGTCATCTAGTTCACTTTAAAATATAAATCCAAGCAGGAAAAAAAAAAAGTATTAGATTTTCTTAGAAAAATGAAGGCCTAAAAGAGACCATGAAACATTGGCAATTGCTTGCAGGAATTTGTAGTTCTCTTCCTGAGATTTCAGAGGAGCATAACACATTTTCAGAGTTAAAAATGAGCACTAAGGATGTTTTTGTATGATTTTTCATTGGTTTCTGGAGTTCATATCCTTAGACTCTACAGAAATAAAATTCAAGTAGGTGTTCATAATTGTTAGAAAAAAGTTTTGGGTTTTTTTTTTTAATTCTTTAAACAGTTTTTAAAATGCAGTAATTATAAAATGGTTCATTTTTTGAGTTGTATGTTCTTGGAGACTTGCATCTCCATCTTCCCTCTAGTCCTTTATCCTTTAACGCTGAAGACCTGGCTTAGCTCTTCTCAGAAAGGGGCTGCCTGTCTGTTGAGACTGGAGAAATGCTGTACTACTTTAATGTGCTGTTTCTTTAGTGTCTGTGCTGCATACTCTCTTCATTTTATGATATGTAGTTTTTGTCAGACCTAGAATAAAGCTCTGAAATAATAAAAATTTGCACAGCTTATGGACTTGAGTTACATAGTTAGATAGCTATGTAGTCACATAGTTTCTCAGATTTTTTTATACACCTCACAATTAAGATAGGTTTATATTTTCAGGGCCATATTTTCAGGATTATACCTATTTCACTTTATGAAGTAGCAGAGTAGCCAAGAGGCACTAAGTCTAAACTATTTTTAAAAATTGATGTAAGTGATAATCCTCTGCACCCATTTCCTTTCAGGAATAAATGAGGATCTACGGTGACGTCGTATATGATTTGTTATCTTAGCCAGTGTACATATTTAGAAATTTATAAAATGTCTGTTAGATCATTTCCATGTGTGTTTCTGGAGAAATTCAAAGAAAATACGCTCTATGACAAAGAAGGAATTAGAAGGACAGGGTGAGGGGAAAAAAAAAATCAAAACCAGTAAAACAGTAGCAGGAGGCTTATAGGAAAAGTCTACGAACTAGTTAACTCTTTTTTTTTTTTTTTAAACAAAGAGAAAAAAAAAACAGATAGTTGGCTTGTTTTGATGGGAGTGGTACAGAAATAGAAAGAAAGAAAAAAAGAAAACCGAAGAGGCGGTGTTGTTTTATCTTTTCCAGCCTCCCATCACCCACACTCTGTTCGAAAGGCTTTTAAAGCTGCCTTAATAATTAAAGTAGACAGAATTGAAATCTTGAGTAACTCCTGATCCTTTTATGTAAAACTTTACGGGATGTTAGTCTGCTGAGCACTTCACAGTAAATGTGAGCGGAACCTATAACAATAATTAGGGAATTTGTCAGCTGGATCCAATCCAGACGTTGTCCAAACTTTAGTGAACTAATTATCTTAAAACTCTCATAATATCTTACTGTTCTGGTATTTCCGGTGCTCTGCTGACCCAGTATTGGTATTTGGCAAGTGCATATCTTCCTACTATGGTACATAGTTACTTCCTTTCCAATTTTTACTTTGTCTGATCACATCCATCCCAGTGTATTAATAAACGATTTACCGCTGTCTTTTAGTTCCTTGCTTTATTGGAGGGCCAGTTATTTATTTTAGAACTCACAGTGCATAAACTCCTTCTCCTTTAGAGCCAACCTATGACCTAACACTGTGTATGAATAGGTGTGATTCTGTTTTGTATTGAGCATGTGGATGCTGCAAGCTGAAGTTACTGTCATAAGCACGAGGAGACTGGAATAAAGCTCTTCCCTGCAGCTGCATTTGTAACCATCTTCCACTCTCTGTTTCTGAAGTCACTTATACGTATTTTACTACATCTCATAATGAATGAACATCCCACGCATGAAACTTGCATTGTATAATTAATACATATATATGTATGTAGTGTACGTTGAACTATTTTGACATCTATATATATTCAGAAATCAGTAAATCAAACTAGTTTCTGTATTCTAACATAAGTGAATTTTGTTGCAAAAAATACTAAAGATCTATCACAACAACTTTTAAGTTTATACCATTATTAATGATAATCTCAGTGATGTTCTCTAGGTCCCCACAATTTTTTCACCCTAAGAGAAACTTTGTGTTTCTTTTTAGTCTCTCCTCACTCTCCATAGTCATTCTATTCTCTGCTTCTATACGTTTGACCATTTTTAGTGTTGATTTATTTTATATCTCTCTCCTTTTTCTTTCTCTTCTTTCTTTGTTCCTGATCCAAAACAATACTGCATTTGTCTTTCTGTCCTAGTTTATTTCATTTACAATAATGTATTTTAGGTTCATCAGTGCTTTCTCAAATGACAGTTTCTTTCTTTTCTAAGACTTAATATTATTCCATAATACAGGCATACATAATAAATCTTTTTCTCAGTCACCTGGCAGGCAAACACCTGCTGTCTTTTGACATTTGAAATTTTTCTCTTTTTCTTTCTCCTTTTCTTTCCCTTTCTTCTTTTCATCCTTCCTTTCCTTCTTTCCCCCTTCTCTCCCTCCCTCCGTTTTTACTACTTCATTCCCTCCTTTCCTCTCCTTTCTTTCTACTCTCCCCTTTATTTTTCAGTACTTGGATGCAGCACAGGGTGAGGTGGGTTCCCTAGCACAGAGCTACACCTGCATAGACTATTGTCTTATGGATAAATCATTTTCCTAGTCATGAAGTGACATCTCATTGTGTCTACAAACTGCATTTCTCTGGTGAGTTATAATATAGAAGATTTTGTCGTGTATCTGTTAGTTATGTTTTCTTTTGACAAATGTCTGTTCACGCTCTGCCCATTTTTATTTGGGTTGTTTTCTTTCTACTGAAGTGAGCTTTATTTGACACATTTAGTGCATTATCAGATGTATTTTTCCCAGTACATATATTTATTTTTATTCTGTTGAGTGTTGCTTCAGCTATACAGACAATTTTAGCATGATACAATCCCATTTTTATATTAATTACCTTTTTTTGGCCTGTCTTCCACAATCATACTGGAAAACTCTTACCAATAAGGTGAAAAAAAAATCATTTGCATGTGTTTTCTTCTGGTATGTTTATAATTTCAGCTTTTACATTTAAATATTGAATACACTTTGAGGTGATTTTGTGTATTTGGCAAGATGATTATTTTTTATAGTTTATTACTTTTAAAAATTATTAATTACATTTTATTCACTTTGTATCCCCCCTGTACTCCCTCCCTCCTCCCTTCCCAACCCCACCTCCCTCCCTCTTCTCCACAAATGCCCCTCCCCACGTCCACTGATAGGAGAGGTCTTCTTTTCCTTCCTTCTGATCCTAGTCTATCAGGTCTCATCAGGACTGGCTGCATTGTCTTCTTCTGTGGCCTGGTAAGGCTGTTCCCCCCTCAGGGGGAGGTGATCAAAGAGCAGGCCAGTCAGTTCATGTCAGAGACAGCCCCTGTTCCTATTACTATGGAACCCACTTGGAGCCTGAACTGCCATCTGCTCAGGGGTTCTGGGTTGTCTCCATGCATGGTACTTGGTTGGAGTATGAATCTCAGAGAAGACCCCTGTGCTCAGATTTTTTGGTTCTGTTGCTCTTTTTGTGAAGCTCCTGTCCTCTCCAGGTCTTACTATTTCCCACTTCTTTCATAAGATTCTTTGCACTCTGCCCAAAGGTTGACCATAAGTCTCAGCATCTACTTTGATAGTCTGTAGGACAGAGCCTTTCAGAGGCCCTCTTTGTCAGACTCCTAACGTGTTCCCTGTTTTCTCCTTCTTCTGATGTCCATCCTTTTTGCCTTTCTGAATGCTGAATGGGGGTTGAACATTTTAGCCAGAGTCCTCCCGAGATGATTATATTTAAAGATAATTTTTTTTGATTTAGTATACAATTTTATTAGTTCTTTGATATTTTTATATAATGCATTTTGATCTTGTTATTTTCCCATCCCTCAACTTCTGGATCTACCCACCCCTTCTCCATCCACTAACTTTGTGTCATCTTTTTTATAATACAATTTTAAACCTATCAAGTCAATTTATGCTGCTCATAGGATATGACTCTTGGGTGTGTGGCCCCCCCCACTGGGGCATAGGTTGACTTACTAAGTATCATACTCTTAAAGAAAATTGGCTCTTCCTTTCTTGACAACTTCACTTCCCAAAGGATCCTCAGCTCAGATTTTGTGGCACCTCCTCTCTCCATGATGCAGTTTTGTCTGTTTTGACCTTGCATGGAGCTTATTGCTGCTGTCACAATCACTGTGAGTTCATATGTGCAAGTATCTTGTTGTATCTATAAAACACTGTTTCCTCATAATCATTTACCATCTGTGGTTCTTAAAATCTTTCTATCTCTTCTTCACACAATGATCTCTTGGAGGAAGGGTTGCAATATAGGTATCCTAGTTAGTGTGAGTATTCTGTAGTCTCTTATTTTCTTCATCTTGACCTGTTGTGGTTCTCTGGTAATTATCATCTACTGCAAAAAGATGCTTCTCTGATGAGAGTTATGAGTTGCATTCATGTATAGGTCCAATGATAAGTCATTGTAAGTTAGTTTAACAATGTGCTAAATCAGAATAATAATACTAATTTCTCTCGTAGGGCCCGTGACCTAATAAGTACAGATTCTTGACCTCAATAACGATGCCAAATTGTGGGTTTCATTATGTGAAGTGGGCATCATATTGATTTAGAAGTAGCTAAAATTCCCTTGATATTTGTGCCATTATTGTACATGTATATTGGGCATGTCATGTAGGCTGGTTGTTATTGTGGTTCCCAGGGCTCATAGCTGGGTGAGATTGATGGATTACTTTTCTCCCGTGGTAGTGTGTATAACAGCTTCTAACACAATGAAAGATTTATTCACTTTACATTGCAATCATAGCCCTCTCTTTCCTTCCCCTCCAGTTCTACTCTCTCTCCTTCTCCCACTAATTTCTCAGGACCCCCCCATCCCAGCTAATTAAGTTTTATCAGGACTTAGTGTGTCCTTTTCCCCTCTGGCCTGACAAGGCAGCCCTGCCTGGGGGGAGTGATCAGAAAACAACAGAGACATCTCCTGGTCCCCTTCCTAGGGCACCCACGAGAAGTCTGACCTGCCTATCTGCTACATCTGTGTAGGAGAGCTAGGTCCATTCTATGCATGCTCCTTGGTTGGTGCTTTAGTCTCCACAAGTGCCCCTGAGCCCTGGGTGGTTGGGTCTGTTGGTCTTCTTGTGAAGCTCCTGGCACCCAGAAGAAGAAAGTAGAAAAAGAAAAAGAGGAGGAGGAGGAAGAGGAGGAGGAGGAGGAGGAGGAGGAGGAGGAGGAGGAGGAGGAGGAAGAGGAAGAAGAAGAAGAAGAAGAAGAAGAAGAAGAAGAAGAAGAAGAAGAAGAAGAAGATCTTTAGTTTTATTTCTTCCTCCTCATGTATTCTCTCTTCAATTCTGCTCTTCCATTGTCCACCCCAATTTAATTCTTCCTATTTTTTTTAAAAGAGTCCTATAAGTTTTACATTAAAAGTTTAGCATAGTACAGGGGAAATTTCTCTAGGATTAATAGTAAGGCAATTTTATATGTTTTCATGAAAATTTAGCAATGATATATATAGGAAGATATAAACAAGAAATTAATATAATTCATTCTAAATTTATTCAATGTGGAATCTGTCTTCTTTTGACTTCTTCATTTTCTATTCCTTTTATTCATCTTTTCTTCATTTTTCTCTTTTTATCTCCAGATATAAATTTTTGTGAGAATTTTGTGTTTTACTTTGTATTCACTGCCTTCTCAGTAATGTTTTGCCATATTAAAAATGTAAAAAACATTTTTCTTAATTTTATAGTATATAACAATCTAATCTTTTTATTAGCTTTTCAATCTCGTGACAGGTTTTTTGATAATCAAAACGTCCTATGAAAATCAACTTTTATTGCAAAGACAGAAGTCTTAATCCTTTTGTATATACTTAGAGCATAAAAGATTCATTCTTTTTTAAAACAATTTGTTTATTTTTATTTTTTGTACATTAGTGTGAAGGTGTCAGATCCCTTGGAATTGGTGTGGCAGACAGTTGTGAGCTGCCATGTGGTTTCTAGGAATTGAACCCAGGTCCTTTGGAACAGCAGACAGTGCTCTTAACCACTGAGCTATCTCTCTAGTTCCCAAAGAATTTATTCTTGTTGATAATTATTGTCAGTTCTCACCAGTGTGATGGAAGAGTGAGTTGTGGCTTTTGTTACGATAGGATTTTCATCAGTGTTCTCAGAAATTAAGCAAGTTCAGAATCTTGGGTTATACTTCAAAACAGTTTTGATAGTTTAGAAGTTTTGCTCATTAATCTCATATTACAGTTCATTACTGAAACAGAAGAGAGAAGGCTGGAAGAATTACATTTTGACAGAGTAGCATTAATTGCCAGATGGAGGATTCAGGGGCCATAGGAATCCAGTAGATTAGTACTCCACAGCTCAGTGGAGGACTTTTTTTTATGGTAAGGGCTTCTCCCAAGTGGAAAGAAAAAATCCAATTTAAACTAATATATACTATAAATGTAAAACTTTATATTTCAAATTACTAAGAATTCAAAGACACTAAAGACTTGCTTGGGGGACATTAAATGTTCATTTTAATTATTTACTATAATTATTTGCATATAAATTGAATTTAAAAAGGCTTTCTGAATATAGTTAGGAAGCTAAGGTTCTTTCAGTTGTAACACCAAATTTTCCGATTCTCTAGATCCTAGTGAGGTATCCAACAATCGAGTTCATTTCTGATCTTTGTGACCAAAGACTGTGCTAGATTGCACAGGGGTTCTGGCCAAAGACTACCAGAAGCTCAAGTGCCTGATACGTGGTTTTCAGTTTACCTGTGCCTGTGCTCAGTCCATGTAAAGAAGGAAGTTTATAATCCGCCAATCAAAACAGAAATCTGCCCCTTAGAGTTTGCCACAAAGGATTCAGGCGAGGAACAACCTCATGGAAGAGACACTAGTGGTCTCTGCGCTGTGGAGAACACAAAGCTGTGGTTCTCATTTTGTATGCCTCATTCTTCTGTCATCTGGTTGTGCTTATTAACCGGAAGCTCTCTGTTCTCCATTGTTTAAAGTTTTTTTCCCCTTTATCTGTTGCTTTAGGTGGCATTAGATAGGCCTGATCCACAGTTATCTCAGTCTTCCGTCTCTACCTTTTTCCGTGAGGTTGAGGTTGGAGTTGGTAATGAACAAGCAACTGTCTAAGTATGGTTTGGTGTTTCTGGCTCTGAGTCCAGTTTGGAAACACGGGAGAAGTTACCTCAGTAGAGCAAAAGTATCTACTGCCACTACGGAAATAATCTCAAGTATTCAGGAGCTTTGCATCAGGATCTTGGGACAACGGTCAAATAAATATTTTGTATGTCATAGAAGCCTGTACTTCTTTCATAGAAATTTAGGGCAAATAGATTTGTATGACTACTCCAAAATTAAAAAGACACAACCCCCCTTCCCTCACACACACACATCTCAGAAGCCCATTCTGAATGTTCTCAGTTTGATTTATACCCCACAGCTTTGCACTAGGCATCTCAGTTAGCAACTGTTGATGTTCATTTGTGATTCACAAACCCTGAAATGAATATGCTCCTCACAGCACTGCTTTCATGTTGACAATTGAATAGTTAAGTATATAAGGCCATGATTATAAAACTATTATTTAGTCATCAAAATTTAGCTATTAGTAGGAGAAGTTTTACTTAGATGGAAAAGTATTAATGATATGGAGACTGAAGCAATGTGTTCATTTGCTCAGACCCTGAGTTAGTAACAAACCGAAGGATTTGTAATTTGATCTTTTTTTCTGATGACCAATAGCATGATTTAAAGACAAATCTCATACAAAGACTTAAAATTCAGAACATGTAGTCAGTCCAGTCAAATGACTTAAATCAATTTAGTATTTCTGCAAGACATTGGGGAGTTGCCTGTTTTTATGATGCAGGGAACTCTTCACTGTTGTCTTACCAAACTATTTTTTCTTCTAGGTTATCTTCCCACTACACATTTGCATTTGAAATTTTTATAACTAAAAGAAATTTAAATAGGTTTTAGGTTTTTTTTCCTTCTGTGTTTGTGTATAAAGGTTTGTCAATATTGTTAAATATACAAGCAGGCCTGCTTGTTCTGGGAGAGTCATCCATGTGTCTGTGATCTGCATGCAGGATGCTTCTCTGAGAGTAACAAGTGTCAGGATCCTTAGCTCTATCCATGACACAACAGATGGAGAATGAACCAGCAAGTGGGATGGCTGTTGCCAATGTTAAAATAAGTGGGACTTTAGTTCCAATTAGCATTTCTTATCTCACTAGTATAGACCTTGGTGTGCTTATTCAGTAACGGTGAATGGTTCAAAAAATGTCACTATGCTTTCATTTTGGAAATGTATTCTTTAATAATTTGATATAACCTGATACATAATCTCTGATAATAATGATAACAGACAAATGAAATTATAAAATCAGTAATTCTAAAATTATATATAATTGCTAATTTACAGGTTTTTTATTACTATATTTAGATTTCCATGTTTTTATTGCTTCAGTCACCATATCATTAATACTTTTCCATCTAAGTAAAACCTTTCCTATTAATAGCTAATTTTTGATGACTAAATAATAGTTTTATAATAATGGCCTTATATACTTAACTATTTAATTGTCAATATAAAGGTAGTACTGTGAGGTGCATATTCATTTCAGAGTTTTGTGTTTATCACAATTATAGTGAGTCACTAAGGGCTGGGGGGTTTGTTCAGTTAGCAAGCATGAGGACGCAAGTTCAGATCTTCAAGACCTATCTTCAAAGCAGCAATGATATCATGTGTCCATAATCAAGAGTGCTGGGGAGGCAAAGACAAGGGGATGCTGGGACCTTGTATCCAGCTTAACTAATGGGTCAGATTCTTGGGTCAGTGCGAGATACTCTGCCTAAAAAAAAAAAAAAAGTAAGTGGAAAATTGATAAAGAGAACACCAAACATTGATTTCTGGATTCCACATGTACATGCACAAACATATATATTCATCCCCACATTTGTAGACACTCAGTAATACACACACATACACAGAGACACACACAAAGAGGAGGTGTGGGGAGAGAGAGAGCAAGAAAGAGAAATGTAAGTGGCATTAGAGTACTTGTTAGAGTGTTTCATTTTTTTTTTCCCCCAATGGCAGGAAATCAGATAAATCCATGTGGTTTGGGATGGGGGTGAATCTCAGGAATTTTATTCATTCTCAGATCATTTTTTTTTAAACTTTGTAAACCTGTTTATTTCTTTTTAAAATTTTATTTATTGTTTTATTAATTACAGTTTATTCACTTTGTACCCCAGCTGTAGCCCTCTCCCTTGTCCCCTCCCAATTCCACCCTTCCCCCTTTTCTCACCCAATGTCTCTTCCCCAGTCCACTGATAGGGGAAGTCCTCCTCCTCTTCCACCTGACCCTAGTCAATCAGGTCTCATCAGGACTGGCTGCATTGTCTTCTTCTGTGGCCTGATAAGGCTGCACCCCCCCTCATGGGGAGGTGATCAAAGAGCAGGCCAATCAGTTCCTGTCAAAGATTGTCCCTGCTCCCATTCCTATGGAACCCACTTGGACACTGAGCTGCCATGGGCTACATCTGTGCAGGGGTTCTAGGTTATCTCCATGAATGGACCTTGGTTGGAGTATCAGTCTCAGAAAAAGACTCCTGTGTTCAGATTTTTTTTTTTGTTTGTTTTTTGTTTGTTTGTTTTTTTCTGTGCTGTCCTTGTTGTGCTCCTGTCCCCTCCTGGTCTTTCTATCTCTCCCTTCTTTTATAAGATTTCCTGCACTCGGCACAAAGTTTGGCTGAGTCTCAGCCTCAGCTTTGATACCATGCAGGGTAGAGTCTTTCAGAGTCCCTCTGTGGTAGGCTCTTGTCCCGTTCCCTGTTTTCTTCCTCTTCTGATGTCCATCCCATTTGCCTTTCTGAATGAGGACTGAACATCTTACCCAGGGTCCTCCTTCTTGTTTAGCTTCTTTAGGTGTACAGATTATAGTATGTTTATCCTGTATTATATGTCTAATATCCACTTATAAGTGAGTATATAACATGTGTGTCTTTCTTCTTCTGGGATACCTCACTCAGGATGATTTTTTCTAGTTTCTACCATTTGCCTGCAAATTTCATGATTTCCTTGTTTTTAATTGCTGAGTAGTATTCCATTGTGTAATTGAACCACAATTTCTGTATCCATTCCTTAAGTGAGGGTATCTGTGCTTCCTCAAGATCCAGCTATACCATTCCTACTCATATATCCAAAAGATGCTCAAGTATACAACAAGGACATTTGTTCAACCGTGTTCCTAGCAGCTTTATTTGTAATAGCCAGAAGCTGAAAACAACTCAGATCATCTTAACAATATACTGCACTAGTGGCTTATGAGTTATCCAGAAAGGATACAGACTGGCCTTCGGCAGCTATAAGGGATTCACGGCATCATAACTCATGAAAATTCATTAGCAGAGATGTGAATAGGAAAGAACATGAGCAGTGCAGCCCTACTGTAACTCAGGGTAGGCCTGAAAAAGTAAAGTTAATAAAATATGGGATTTAATGTTAAATTGTGTTAATAGGATCAGTATTGTAACTGGACACTGAAATTTTTGCAACATTGCATTGTTATCTCTGAGCTTTGGGGAAAAGGCTTCTTGGAGCCTGTCAAATATAAAGATATATAAACGCACAAGTCCTTTATGTAAAATAGTTTACTATTCACATATAATCTATGAAATTTCTCTTTTGTGCTTCAAGTCATCATTATGATTTCTATATATGTGACTACTATGCAGAGTTGTTGCATGACTTTAAGTAATAACAAGAGAAACAATCTGATCATGTTCAGAATTGGTGCAAGTTTTTATTCCGGTGGCTTTGATGAGCAGATGGCTGAATGCGTGTACATGGAAGTGGACACTGCAGGCATGAGAAGCTACTGTACTTTTAACTACTCGGTAAACATTTTTATAGTATGTTTTATGTTTAGTGCCTCTGTGGTAGTCCAGTAAAATATGGTGGAAACCACAAAGTGATTACTCTTCAGGAGAGATGATGCAATTAAACTGTTTGATTTTGCAGTATGTTTTCCCTTTAAATGTATTCATATTGCAAGACTGTGAAAGGTTAATGGTTTGGAAAAGTATATTCATGGCAGCAGTTGAAATAGAAGCACAGGATCAAACTACAACAATGCAAATATTTGAAATGTTTTTTTATTACCTTCTTTCAGATTATAAAGTAATTAAAGTATTTCTCCCTTCTCTTTTCTCCCCCCAAACCTTCCCATATTCTCTTCCTTGCTCTCTTAAATTTATGGCCTCCTATTATTAATTCTTGTTGCATGTATATGTGTATTTGTATATTGTTAAATACAACCTGCTCTGCCTGTACAGTGTTACTCATATGTATGTTTTCAGGTCTGACCATTGGACCAGTTGTTATGTTCTTCCATGGAATGATGGTTTCTCCTACTCTCAGTATTCCATACTTTCCTGTAGTTCTTTGTGTCTGGTTGAGGTCTATGAGATTATGTTTCCTAGTAATGTCAGAAGCTACACCCACACAGTCTCACTCCTATGACTACTTAAACATGAGTTGAGCAAGGACAACAATGGACATGCTAAAGTGCCCCATGAGATCTCATATTATTTTTTAATCCCTTAGAATTTTGTTTCTATTACTTGGAACCAAGTTATAGTATAAACTTTTTAATTAGCACTACTCTGAAAGATTTAGTACTGCTAAAGTTAAGAGGAAATTTGGTAACTTTTGTTTTATTATATGATAGGGACGAAAGCCATGATGGATATGCAGAAATGGTATTTGAAAACTTCAAAGCTGGCTCTAGCACTGGCAATTATACGTTCAAAACCTGCAGACAGAAGCAGCAGAGAATATACAGAGCACCTCGCCACCCTGGTGACCCAGCAGGAGTCCAAATGGAAATCAAAAATTGCAGCTTTAGAAGCTGAAGTTCTACAATTACGTCAAAAACTTTTCCTGAGTAAGATATCTTCAGGGTTGTTTAAGAATGGTGAGTATGTGAGATCACTTTTTAGTAATGTACAAACCTATTATTATGATAATTAGCTAGAAATGTATTACAAATTTGAGAGATGTTTATTTTTTTTTCATTTAGACATAATCTTCTTGCATCGAAAGACATTTTTCCCTGTTTAGTTAAGCATTACAAGTTGTTGTCACTTTCTAATGAAGGGAGCCATATTAGACTAGGAGATTAAATTAACTGAATCAAAGTACTGCAGATGCCAAAATAGTGTGTATGATTGTTGTTGTTATTGTGGAAAAGAAAGCAAGCATCTTACCACTCAGGGACAGTAATGCTTGTAGTCACTTGAAGAAATTCATTTTAAAATCTCATTCTTCAATTCAACCATCTTATTTTTCTCTTCTATAACTGCCATTTATAAAAATACAAGGTGAGTGATTAAGGCCCCAAAATATGCAATATGAAGTACTATTTTCTTCATTGACCACCTACCATTCTAGTGGGAGAAACAGACCTAAAATTAACCCAGTTGTGTTGTATTACAGTGGAGAACAATAGAGGCATTGACAATTCATCCTGGCTAATTTTTTGGAAGGTTTCAGAGGTCTGGGTCAATGAAATTGTTGCAGAGGATCTAGCAAAAGAGTATGAGCAAAGAGTGAGAATCAGAGACTACACCCCCTTCAGAATCCCATCCCAAATTCTGTGTTTTGGAGTAACCAGAGTTCTTGTGAGCAGGTTGGACGTGACAGAAAGGAGGAGAGGTGACTTTGGAGAGTTCAAAAGGTCCTAAAAATCAAGGGAGCAAAGTTGTACTTTGTTCATTAGTGTCAAGCTCACCATATGAATGTCTGCACTAGTTCCTTGTGACCTTAGCGGGGAATCTAATAGTGATTATCCTAGGAAGGTTCAGGCAAACCAGGGATCCCTTGAGTAATCTGGAACATGCATCCCATGATCCACTTCATTCAGGAACTTTTCTGAAGGAGGAGAATGACTAGGAAACAATTCTAGTAACTGGAGAAAAACATGTAAGTCAGATCATGTTATAAACTAGGTCATGTTACTTGTTTGTGTAAAACTCTTCTCTGACTTCTATTTTTGTTTCATTTTAGATCAAGACTTTTACAGTGTCCCGTATGTGATGTCACTTGTACTCATCTCTTCCTCCCAACCTTATCTGCACTTATCCGTCATAAGTTCCTTCTACCTTTGAAGGCTCCATGTGGGGATATATCTCTGCTATCTTTTCTCACATCTGTGTCTGTTCTTGTTATTCAGTTTTTATTTTAAATGTCTTGTCCTCAGTGCAGTTTTCCCTGACCATTCTGCTTACATTTTATGAGTCACTCTATGGAAAGTGTGCTTGGTTGCCGCCTTAGCTTCTGATCTATTGTCTGAGTTTCATCGATGAGGAAGAGGTGTCTGTGATTTTCCCAGCCTGCATCCTAACACATTACAAGGTGCTCAGTGACTACCTGGTCAATGAATGTGAAACAGCCATCACTGGACACAGGAATACCAATTTTAAAACCTTTTTTCAAAGCCTGTGATTTGAACTCATGTTAAAATGTAAACATTAGTGTGAGCTATTGAGAGGGTGAGGCTCATAGGGACTTATAGAAAGTGACTTGAATAGTATGTTGACTAGTATAGTTGCCTTGGTCGTGATGTCTCTTCACAGCAATGCAACCCTAACTAAAAGAAGGTGAGATAAAGCAAAGGGGGCATTACAATATCAGGAAAGTCAAAGAAGAACTGAGTGGTTGTCTAAGGACAGACAATTTGAAAGGATGTCACGACTTGCTTTACAAAAACCTATTCCAAGATATCAAAACGATAGTAGAGAGATATCTATATTATTAACTATTTTTTTCTGGAGTTTTTAGTGTTTTTTTTTAATATTTCTTACTGTTCTTACATGTTCTGAGACTCTTAATCAATGCAGAATTGAATACGTCTGGAAAGATTGACTGACTGGGAACATAATTTACAGAATCATCTATCCTCTGAAGCAGTGAACAATCTAGAATTAAATGAAGCAGAGCGGAAATGGCTTATACAACATCTTAGGAACTGAACTATTTCTGTATTCTGATTGATTTTTTTTCTATCCTTCCTTAATGAGGAGTATATTCCTTAGGGAACTGCACTAGAGAAGGGATAAGTAGAATCCGATTGTAGAATTATACCGTATGCTTACTTTATTGAAATGTTCACTAGTAGTAAAGAAGGAAGTGATGGAAGAAAGGAGCAAGTGAGGGAAGGAGAGGGAAAGGAAGAATCCTGAATACCTGTGGTGCTAAACCAAGAAATGATTTGGGACTGTTGCAGCCACTGACTAACATGCTAAGGAATGCAAAACCATGAGGATGATGTGAGCCTGTATCCTGGTGACATTGCTCTTTTATCTAGAGCAGATCTTGTTAATAAACTTTTAAAGGGTAGAGAATTTACCCCACAAATCTACTCAATTGTAGGGGAGAAAATGAGAGAAAAACAATGTTCTTCAATCTGCAACAGCTTTATCAAAGCTGGCCTCATGATGATTGCTAGTACTTAATCTAGGGCTGAATAAAAGGAAGAGAGAAATCTGAAGGCATAGGACCAGGCCAGAAAGGTGTTAATGGCTATCCTTACCCTATAAGAATATCAAAAAAGATGAGATGCCAGTGGCAAGGCTTCCATAGTGAAAATAAAATTCACAGGATTGTATTGCACATAAGGAAGATTAGAATTTAATGATAGTTAGGGAGGATATATATATAGATATAGATATATAGATATATAATTTTTATTCTATTTTTAATTACACTTTATTTACTTTGTATTCCCCCCTCTAGTTCCCTCCCTCCTCCCCTCCCAATCCCTCCCTTCCACTCCCTTCTCCATGCATGCCCCTCACCAAGTCCACTGGTAGGGGAGGGTTTCTTTTTCTTCCTTCTGATCCTAGTCTCTTAGGTCTCAACCGGAGTGACTGTATTATCTTCCTCTGTGGCCTGGTAAGGCTGATCCCCCCTCAGGGAGAGGTGATCAAAGAGTAGGCCAATCAGTTCATGTCAGAAGCAGTCCCTGTTCCCATTACTATGGAACACACTTGGACACTGAACTTCCATGGGCTACATCTGTGCAGGGGTTCTAGATTATCTCCATGCATGCATGGTACTTGGTTGGAGTATGAGTCTCAGGAAAGACCCCTGTGCTCAAATTTTTTGGTTCTGTTGCTTTCCTTGTGGAGCTTCTGTCCTCTCCAGATCTTACTATTTCCCATTTCTTTCATAAGATTCCCTGCATTCTGTCCAAAGTTTGGCCATAAGTCTCAACATCTGCTTTGATAGTCTGCAGGGCAGAGCCTTTCAGAGGCCCTCTGTGGCAGGTTCCTAACTTGTTTCCTGTTTTCTTCTTCTTCTGATGTCCATCTCTTTGCCTTTCGGGATGGGGACTGAACATTTTAGCCAGAGTCCTCCCTCTAGATTAGTTTCTTTAGGTGTACAGATTGTAGTAGGTTTACCTATATTACATGTCTATATGAGTGAGTATATACCATGTGTGTCTTTCTGCTTCTGGGATACCTCACTCAGGATGATCCTTTCTAGTTCGGGAGGGATATTTTTATAAGTAATTTGTACCTTCATAGTCGTTTGGTATTCAAATGAAGAAAATAGATGGATAAAGCATGTAGTATATGCTGTTTACATTTTTGTCTTTTCATAAATGACAGCCTACAGGATGAACAAACAATTGGCTAGAGCAAAATAAAGTTAAGATCAAGTTAATTTATTGATTTATATATCTATTATCAAGTATTCATTGGACACAGGAGTGGAAGGGAGGTTCAACATGCAAGCTCATACACTTGCTTATGGTTGAGTTTTGGCTTTTGCCTCTGTGTCCAGGAGATAATTAACTCAACTAGATTGCTTTGTGAATCCTCTGGCTGACATTATATTTGTCTCCCCAGTCTCCTTTGCTGATGTTTGTCCTGAGGATTAAATCCTAACTGTTTCACTTCTTCAACCGCTCCTACTTTTCATCCAGTGCAAATGTGGACTCAGCAAAATGTTTTTAGCTGAGCTGATGACAGCAAGGCAACAGAACAGGAGCTGTACATCATCCCATGTTTGTGTACACGCTGCTAGAGCTAAGGCAGCACTTGCTTCGGGAAGCCATTAACCGGTTACAGCCACTGGGCCTTAGCTCATCCTTATGTTCTTATCCTTTGACAGACCACATACAGAGAATCTGCCTCATGGATACAACTGTGAAACTCAACATTATGTAACACTTAAAATACAAATTATCAAATATGATGATAATGGAAATTTGATTAAAATTGTGGTTAATTTAAAACAGTCACAGAAAGTTACTTGCATTAAAATATGCACTCAGTTGAGGTTTTATTGAAATTCTTTATAATAATTACAGAGAAATTTACAATTATATATTAGAAATGCTTTACTCATTACACAAAATTGAATTAACTTGATATTACAAATCATCAAATATAAACAATTAAATTAAGGTTGAACTAATTAGAATATAAAATAGTTTTAATAGTGATAAATCCAAAATTAAGAAACAATAGATACCTTAATTATAAAAATTTCTTATGAAATATAGGTACTTAATAATCTATTTTTTTTCTTTCAACACAATGTTTCTTTGTGTAGCCTTGGCTTTCCTGGACTATATAGACCAGGCTAGCCTTGAACTTAACAGACATCCACCTGCCTCTTGACTCTCTGAGAGCTGCAATTAAACATACAAAAACATAAAGTATCTTGGTATAAGTCTACCCAAGCTAGTGAAAAACTTGAATAAAAAAAAATCAAGTCTCTGAAGAAAGAAATTGAAGAAGATGTCAGAAGATAGAAAGATCTCCCATGCTCATGGATCAGTAGGATTAACATAGTAAAAATGGCCATCCTACCAAAAGCAATCTATAGATCCAATGCACTTCCCATCAAAATACCAACATAAGCTCTATCCCCATTCAGAAAGACAAAGAGGATGGACGTTGGAGGAGGGAGAAAACAGGGAACAGGACAGGAGCCTACCATGGAGGGCCTCTGAAAAGCTCTATCCTGCAGGGTGTCAAGGCAGATGCTGAGACCAATAGCCAAACTTTGGGCAGAGTGCAGGAAATCTTATGAAAGAAGTGGGAAATAGTAAGACCTGGAGAGGACAGGAGCTCCACAAGGAGATCAACAGATCTTAAAAGTCTGGGCACAGGGATATTTTCTGAGACTGATACTCCAGCCAAGGACCACTCATAAGAGATAGCCTGGACCCCCTGCACAGAGGTAACCCATGGCAGTTCAGTGTCCAAGTGGGTTCCATAGTAATGGGGACAGGGACTGTTTCTGACAGGAACTTATTCGCCTACTCTTTGATCACCTCCCTCCTGATGACACCTGATAGACTAGGATCAGAGGGAAGGGGAGGAGGACCTCCCTTACAAGAGGAGGGGTACTGGTGGGCAACAGGAAGGGAGGGTGGGATTGGGAGGGGAGGAGGGAGGTTCAGGGGGGATACAAAGTGAATAAACTGTAATTAATAAAAAGAAAAATATTAATAAAAAAAAACAAAAAAATACCAACATAATTCTTACATATCCTGAAAGAGCAGTTCTCAACTTCATATGAAAAAAAAAAACAAAAACCAGAATAGGTAAAACTATTATGTAAAATAAAAGATCTTCTGGAGGTATCTCCATATCTGATCTCAAGCTGTACTATAGTGCAACAATAATAAAAATTGGATGCTATGGGCATAGAGACAGAATGTTGTATCAATGGATTCGAGTAGAAGACCCATAAATAAACCCACACATGAACAGACACCCGATTTTGGACAAAGCAGCCAAAACTATACAATGGAAAAAAGATAGCATCTTTAACATATGGTGCTGGTCTAACTGCATATCTACATGGAGAAAAATGAAAATAGATCCATATTTATCACCCTGAACAAAACTAAATTTCATGTTGGATCAAAGACCTCAACATGAAATCAGACACACTAAATCTGTTAGAAGGATAAGTGGGGAAGAGCCTTGAACTCATTGGCACAGGAGACAACTTCCTGAACAGAACACCAACAGCACAGGCTCTAAGATCAACAATCAATAAATGGGACCTCATGAAACTAACTGAGAAAGGATCTTCACCAACTCTACATTTGACAGAGGGCTAATATCCAGAATACATAAAGAACCCAAGAAATTAAAAACTGACAAACCAAATAATTCAATTTTAAAAATGGGGTACAGAGCTAAACAGAGAATTTGCAACAGAAGAATATCGAATGGTGGAGAAACAAAGAAATGCTCAACATCCTTAGTCCTTGGGGAAATGCAAATCAAAATGACCATGAGGTTCCATCTTACATCCATCAGAATGGCTAAGATAAAAAACTCAAGTGACAACACATGCTGCAGAGGATGTGGGAGAAAGGTGAACTCTCTTCCATTGCTGGTGGGAATGTAAACTTTACAATCACTTTGGAAATCAATCTGGCACTTTCTCAGAAAATTGCGAATAGTGATACCTCTAAATTCAGCTATACTACTCCTGGGCATATACCTGAAAGACACTCTACTATACAAGCAGGGCATTTACTGAACTATGTTCATAGAAGCTTTATTAGTAATAGCCAGAATCTGGAAACAACCTAGATGTTCCTCAAATGAAGAATGGATTCATTGTGGTTCATTTACACAATGGAATACTACTCAGCAATTAAAAACAAGGAAATCATGAAATTCTCAGGTAAAAAGATGGAACTAGAAAAAAATCATCCCGAGTGATTTAACCCAGAAGCAGGAAGACACATATAGAATATACTCACTTATAAGTAGATATTAGCCATATTTCAGGATAAACATACTATAATCTAAGACCTAAAGATAACAACAAGGAGGATCCTGAAATCTCATTCAGAAGGGCAAGCAGGATAGACACCAGAAGAAGTTGAAGAAAGAGAACAGAAAAGACACAAATAATCCTCTGTCCACCCAGCAGGCGGTTTGAAGCATATGCAGACACACCTAACACAGGGAGTCTTTGGAAAAAGGGAAGAGGAAGGAATAGAAAGACTGGAAAAGGACAGGAGTTCCACAAGGAGACCAACAAAGCCAACAGATCTGGGCCCAGAGGTGACTGCAGATTCTGATGGCATCAACCAAGGACCATGCATAGAGAGGACTCCGAACCCCTATTCAGATGTAGTCCATAGGCAGCTCAGTCACCATGTGGTTGCCCTAGAAAGGGAAGCAGGGACAATTTCTGACATGAACTTGGTTGTCTGCTCTTTGATCATTTTCCTCTCAGGAGGCCACCTTGCCAGCAAACAGAGGAAGATGGATGCAGAAATTGTGGTACATCTACACAATGGAATATTACTCAGCAATGAAAAATAAGGAAATCATGAAATTTGCAGGTAAATGGTGGGACCTGGAAAGGATCATCCTGAGTGAGCTGTCCTAGAAGCAGAAAGACACACATGGTATATACTCACCCATATAGACATATAACATAGGTAAACCTACTAAAATCTGTACATCTAAAGAAACTAATCAAGAGAGAGGACCCTAACTAAAACGCTCAATCCCCATCCCGAAAGGCAAAGAGGAAGGACATCAGAAGAAGAAGAAAACAGGAAACAACCTAGGAACCTGCCACAGAGGGTCTCTGAAAGGCTCTGTCCGGCAGACTATCAAAGCAGATGCTGAGACTTATGGTCAACTGTTGGGCAGAATGCAGGGAATCTTATGTAAAAGTGGGAAATAGTAAGATCTGGAGAGGACAGGAGCTCCAGAAGGAGAGCAACAGAACCAGAAATTTGAACACAGGGATCTTCACAGTGACTCATACTCCAACCAAGTACCATGCATGGAGATAACCTAGAACCCCTGCACAGATGTAGCCCATGGTAGTTTAGTGTCCAAGTGGGTTACATAGTAATGGGAAGAGGGACTGCCTCTGACATAATCTGATTGACCTGCTCTTTGATCACCTACCCCTGAGGGGGGAGCAGCCTTACCAGGCCACAGAAGATGACAATGCAGCCACTCCTGATGAGATCTGATAGACTAAGGTCAGAAGGAAGGAGAAGAGGACCTCCCCTATCAGTAGACTTGGGGAGGGGCATGCGTGAAGAAGGAAGGGGGAGGAACGGTGGGATTGGAGGGGAAGAGGGAGGGGCTTATAGGAGGATACAAAGTTAATAAAATGTAATTAATAAGAAATAAAAAATAAAAATAAAATTTGATATTCAATGAACAAGATTCATGGCGATATCTGTGGGAAATGTACCATATACTACCATTCTCATTATGAAAGCAAAAATAAAATTAGATAAGCGAGTCAAATAGGTGTGCCTAAGAGCACTTTTCTGACAATCTTCAGGCAGTGTGGGTGCTGCTGCTGGCACTGGCAAAGGCTAAGACCTCTTCGTTTTAATATAATGAGCTCGGCTGAAAAGAACAGGGAGTAAAGAGTAGTTGGGGAGTATGTAAAGGCACACACGCAGCAAAAACCCTATTCCTGCACTTCAGCTGGAAAGAATTAGAAGACAGGAAAAGGAAGATATTGAAGGAGGAAGATGTAAAATGAATCGTAGGTCGCCTACTACCTGGATTCAGAATAAAAATGAGTAGAAGCAGGAAAGGTTGGCCTGAGACCCCAGGAAGGTCAGACATCTCTGAGGGTCTCATGCCTTGGGTGGGTATCAATTTGTCATTATCCTTTAAAGTTCACATTCTTCTTCTGGCCTCCAAGCCCTTTTCATTCACATGTCTGCCTTTTGGTCCTATTTAATTTTTTTCAGCTGCCTTGAATTTTAATTTTTGCATTTATTTCTAGGCTGCTTTTTGGAGGTCATCCATAACTCTTTCTTGGTCATTGTTAAATGAAGAAAGCAGGGTAAGGAACTTTTCTAGAATTAAATAAACAATTGCAAATGCTACAGGATCCTATGGAATCCTCAGCAATGTTTTTCTCCAACATTAAGTTATTTCCTTGAATTATCAGCATAGTTGGGAGGTTGCTGGAAAAGTAAAAATTTCCAATCCCCCTTGTACAGCAAATAAGAAAATCTGTATACCCAGCAACCCAGAACTTAACACTCTTTTGGGTGCTCATGATGAATACTGAAGTTTCAGTGCTACCGATTTAAAGAAATAAAATTGAAATATACGTTCATGGAACATAATTGAGGATTTACTGGAAATGAACCGATAGGAACCTAATTATTGCCTGGTATTCCATAATGCCTGCATACCATAAATGAAGAGGGAAACAAGCCTTGAAGCATTTTGTAATACCTAGCAAAAATACTGAGCCTGCAGTTCCAGAGTTCAGTATTCATTTAACATAAGATTAAATCAGCAGAGTTAGGAGAAAGTAAGGAAGCACCCTTGAATACTGTTTTGTCTACCAAGATACCCCATATTTTACGGAATGAAGTGTATAGTTGTTGAGGCAATCTTTCTTTTCCAAACAAGGGAGTTTCTGATTCTTATATCAATTTTAAGTAATTTTAAAGACATTTTGTAGGGAGAAGATAATTAGAAAGAAAGTTGCATATTGCATACTGGAAATCTATATGAACTTTAAATTGGATGAAACTGTAAGAATCATTTGAAAAGTATACATGGTTATCAAGATAAAAATAATAAGTATGATGCTGTGGATGAATGTCAGCTAAGTCTAGACAGTAAGACAATGTAATTTTGCCATGTAAATAAAGTCTCCTATCACAAATGCAGAACTGTGTTTACATTATGTTCCAGGTCACATAGAAACCTAAAGTAACTGACCTTAAAATCAAGCATTTTGAGTGAATTTCTAAGAAGAATACATATACTAGCACGTTTCAGTATGAGCAGGACACAGAGAACTGCAGAGGATGTCTTGGGATACTGGTGTGTTAAAGGCGATATGAGACTGGTGTGAGCTAGTCACAGCCTGTGAACAGACCCGTTATTTCATGTCACCGATAGATTTATAGAAATTATATGGTCATTTTCTTGTTCTCAGTATCCAGTTTTTTTCAGAGTTAAAGGAAATACTGCTTATATGTCTTTAATACATTCAGAGTATTTCTAGTAGTGTTTGTGCTTTACACAGAAAAAAGACTGTTCAGTGGAATCTGGGTTTTATACTTTCAACATCCTGGTGCCAAAAATACCTCTATTTTTTAAGTTAAATTTATATTAATTTAAATGTTAAATATTAAGTTACTTTTGTGTTTTCCCTTGGTTTTAGATTCAGTGATATCTTGAACATCAATTTGCCCTCAAAAAATATTTTTGGGTCTAGTTAAAATATCATATCCAATTAAGCTAATAAATATGAAATAATGAAATTATTTTATGGGGCTTGGTGACTATTTGAGTGTAAACTACATTGTAATGCATAGGAGTTATAATTTTATGTTAACAGGTGTACCTTGGTGAAAGGTGACTGATGAAAATTTAAATCTATCTACTCCTTTTACATATTTCATAATGTTTAAAGTTTTCTAATTTGTAATTAATACAGAATACTGAGGCTTTAGGTGTCTTGCCTCTGCACATTGTTATTCTGATAACAAATACTGTTTACCCTGGAATTTAGTATAACATGCCCATTTCTTTCCCTAAAGTAGTATTTTTAACACAATGCCCCAGTCTTTGACCTACTTTATACAAATTAGATTGCAGCTTGCATATTTTAATGCATAATTTTGTTAATAATTTACTGTGCTTTCAGTGGCACCGAAGCTGTTTCTATGTGTGATTGTATGAAGTGTTTAACCTTATCTCGTTAGTTCTTACTCAGTGAACCATGGAGAATCTCATCATATCTGTGATTTCTGAGCAGTTCTCAGTCCACAGTGGTGGGCAGCTCTGTGTATCTGTGTGGCTCTTCGACAGAACTGGAGAGGCAGCGGTATATGGAGCCAGAGAACTGTGTGGCTAGGTGATCTGGAGAGAGAGAGAGAGAGAGAGGGAAAGGGAGAGAGAGGCGGAGAGTACCTGAGAGAAAGAAGGGAGCCCTGACTGCTGCTTGGGCTGTGATTGTGAAGAAAGCAACAGCAGCCTGAGGTGTTCTTTTACACCATTTAACAGCAAGTGCCAAGTGCCGAATAAGTCGAGACCTTCTGCACCTGCAAGCCCATGTTAGTAATCAGGAGTTTTCATAACTATTTCTGCTCACTTCAAAAATGAATTGCCACAGACAGATTTGTAGTTTCCTTTTTTTAAAAAATAACAGTTTATTTTACATCCCAAGAGTGCTCCCTCTCTCCTCAACTCCCAGGCCCCCTTTCCCTCATTTTGCCTTCCCCTCTCCCTTTCCCCACAGAAAAAGGGGAGCTCCTTCTCCCCGATATCAACAGTCCCCAGCACAATTTCATTTTTAAATTTGTAGGTTTTTCTTTACATATATATATATATATATATATATGTAAATTATCTCTATATATAATTTTTATATTAGCATTTCAAAGTTAGTAATACAAAGTGATGGGTTTTGTTATGGCATTTGTACAAACTTTATTTTTTTGTTATTCCTTTACTCCACCCTCATCCTCACAGCTGGCCTTCTCTTTCCCCAGTTGCTGTTTTCTGCCTTATAGCAAATGTATTCTATTGCCTTACTTTTATTTTTCACTTCTCTGTTCCTTAAGACCTCATTTCTCATTCTCACTGTTTCTATTCTTTTTATGACCCAACTCACCCCTACATATATAAAAATTAAAATCTAGGATCTATATATTACTTCAAACTCAGACAAATACTATGGGGGGTTTTCTTCGATATATTTCTGAAAGTCTTTGTTGCTTTACTGTTGGTATACACACTGTTTTAGGCGTGGCTCTTATCAGCCTTGATTTTAATGCTAGGGTCACCTGATGCCACATTACACCTAAATTTGTGATATCTGAATCTAGAGGTGAGGGATTGGACTAAGTAATCAGTGTCTTTCATTTTCCATAAAATATTTGGATTATTTTCAAATGCAGCCAAAATTGAAACCACGTTTTTAAGGGGAACTTTTATTTTTCAATATTAAATGCATCTGTTCTTACTACCAGCTTGTAGCATTATCCTTATCTAATTTAAATTCTTTTATGTCATTGAAGTATTCACATACTCCAGTTCTGGACTTCTACTCTTTGCTTCTCTGAGCTCAGTGTTTTGTATTTTACATACAAGTCCATTCATGTATTTTTTTCGGTTTTTTTTTGTTTCAAGTATGGAGGTAGGGCGAGAACAGAGCAGTGTTGATCTAATGGTTCAAAATTTTATGTAGGCAGAGTGAGTAAAGGTTTGGTGACATCTTCTACAGCATAATGATCACAATTACTAAGAGTGTGTTTGCAGAAATTGTTAAAACAGTGGATCTTAAATATTCTCACAAAATGTTAGCACTTTTTATTCATTAATTATAACAAGGCACCTGATATAGGTCCATTGGAGGGAAGAAAATACAGGTGTGTGCAGATGTCTGTATATAAATAGCTCTACTGTGAGATGTGAGGGAATCAAAATTACTGGCAAGAAAGGACAGTAGGACTTGGCTTTGCATATTAGGTAGGCTGATAGCATGCCGCCTTTAGAACTGGACTGTTATTGATGCTTTCGGGCTCCTTTGAACGAATAGTTAGCAATTGTTATTCCAGCCTCTTTTACTTTCTTGACAGTACATAGTGGTACAAACTAAGAGTGGTGCCTCATGAGCTCTCCACCTTCCATACTGGAATGCTGACTTGCTCAGTCTACTGCAGGCATTATATAGGCAACAAGCATAGCTGTTACAACTTCACATGTACAAATGCCATGGTCCAAAGGGACCAGAGGCGATATGTATCTCAAGATGGCAGCACAACTTGAGAATATTTAAGACTCTCCCATGGTGCTGGTTTTTTAAAACATGAAGGGGTCATGGAGATCAGCTTAGACTTGAGATTGTGAGAGGCCAAGAGACACCATTGATGAAGGTATACCATCAGTTACGTTGGGCTCCAAAGGGCTTGGGCAGCCTCACCTCTGTAATGATGACAGCCACCTCTTATTTGGTAAACTCGAGCCATTTCCACTTTACACTTGTTATTGACTTTTGTGGTCTTTCTTGGTGGCCACTATTCCTAGGGTCTTCGCTACAACTGACGTTGTAACTATAGCAGTGGCCTCTCCTGGACTCTTGGGATGACAAGCTTTTGTTTCTCTCTATGTCTCCTTTAATCACAGTCAATCCAAGCCTTCTTGGGTTGCTACCATGCCTAGAGAGGTGAGCCTCAGATGCATGAATAATGGTAGCTGAAAAGGCAGAGGAAGCAAGCGAGTAAGCAACATTTCTCCTTGCTTTCCACCTCAGTTCTTGCCTCTGGATTCTTGCCTTGGTTCCCTCTGTAATGGACTGTTTGTAACTTGTAGGCCAAACAAACCTTCTCCTGCCCCAAGTTGTTTTTGTTCTTGGTCTTGCACACAGCAGCAGCAACAACAACAAAAACCAGAACAAATGTGGAAGCCAGCAAGTCAATGAAAAGATTCCATAGTAGAGCACATTGAAACCAAACTAACATAATTCATTGAAATTACCTACTGGAAATAAAAAGAGGAGGAAAAGGCTGCTTCAAGGGGATCAGAATAGAAACAATATCTTTTGTTCCAATATGAAGATTCTAAGCCAGACTGGCCTAGAATGTTCTGAGTAAAACAGACTTCCCTTGAACTCAAAAACAGCCTGCCTCAGCTCCTCCAGTGCTGAGATTACAAGCTCATAATATTCAACTTGAGCTATAATTATTTTTATCTCAAAAGTAATGGTTGCATATGTGATTTAACTATTACTACTTATAAGATCTGAAAGTATTTCCCACTTCAAACAAGAAAGGGAGACAATTTAATGAGCTGGTGTTTTGTTTTGTTTTCTATTTCTTTTTGGTATCTGGAAGATACATAGTCAGATTTCTCTTGCAGTAAATGATGTATTTACCTAATAAAGATATTTTAGATGCACATGGCAATTCTGAGCTATCACAGGGAAGTAGGGTTGCAGGGTAGATTTCTTTCACCTGCCTTAATAGAATTCAGACTCTCAGTACTCTGAATGGACAATAGGTGCATATATTAAGACTCTGAAAGATGCGTAGGAGTATGTATTGTGTATTTTATAATTACGGTCAGCACATGGAAGAAACACGATCAATAGTCACCCAAAGTGAAGATTAAAGAGGCTTTTGTAAATGTTTTCTGTTTCTTAGGCCTGCCAGATTATATCATTGGAGATGCCAAGTTTTTTTTTTTTAAATGTATGCTTAGCAGTTACCTGCAGATAGTCTGATTTGTCATTAGCTCTGAGTAGGCACTTATATCGCCTTCCAATGAAAGGGCATAGGAAAGCAGAACTGCCAACTATAACCACATCAAAAGCAAGGATGTCAAAATGCAGTGTTAACCATGATTGCCTGAATTTTGTGATTTCCCCCCCTTATTTTAAACAGGAAACAATTCCCTTAGTACTTGTGATTGTCAGTATGTTTTAGGAAAAATTATTATTTTAGGGTGAGACACTGAACTTTTTGATGGCAGTTTAACAAGGCCTACGTTTCATAGATCAGTTTCAATGTATGAAATGTAAAAAAAAATATCTTGAAACTAGACTAATTTCCAAAACCACTAACTATACACAATAAGCTGTAAAAATGATGTAGTCAGAATGTGTTTATATACAGGCAGGAAGCTCAGACTTGGGACGTTTTCTTATTAGGATTCCTAAGGGTTTAATTCTAAGCAGATATATATTTATTGTGTGTGACTTACATGATGCTATCAGCATCTACAGAGTCAAAGTCTATAACTGTTGATCACCCTTTCCACATTGTCTTCCTAGAATATGGATATGATTTAAAGAGTGGAACTGAAAGATAAAGGAATTAAAATTACAGATGTCTTGTATGCTTTTAATTATTATATAATAAAATGAAATTTCAGGCTGGGTGTTTATAGATTGAAAGTTTATGGTAAAACTCATTTATAATATTTCTTAGTACAGGTTCAATTCAAAAATATGCCGATAATCTCCTGAAACGGAGAAAATAATATATAAAACATATACTTGAATATGTCATGTTCTATCAGTATGGTACTTGATTTCAAAAATGAGAAAGGGACAAAAAGTCTGTTCACTAATCAGGTGCCTGTGTCTGGTTAGGGAGGCAAGATATCTTGAAATAGGTACATTAATTTATCAGTTCATTTCTTATTCAATGTACAATTCTTCTGTCATTTCTGTAGTGAGAATAGATTAGTAATAAATTTTCTATTCACAAAGCAGAAAATAACTTAATGAAACAATAAGGAAGGGATATTAGAGTCTGTTAAAACATGTCAATGACAATAAAAGTAGGCTCTGGTGGCGAATTACCTAGAGAGGAAAAGAAAAGAATAGTTAGACTGCGTGGGCAGTGTGCCCTTCTATAGAAGGAGGTGGTTGGGCTAACTCCTCAAAGAGCCATCCACTCAATGGCCATGAGAAAGGAATGCTCAGCAAATAGACAGAGGCCACACTGACTGTGGAAGAGAACAAATAAGGAATATTGGGGCTATGATGAAGGCCAAGGAAAAGGCAGGTGTCCAACATTTGTGGGGCTTTTTTCAGTTGGTAAAAGTTTTGTGACAATGGAAAGAGCCTTTGGTTAAATTAACTAAGAGTTTAAACTTCTTGCTATCACTTCTGTGTGGATTGGATTGTTGGTGGGAGATAAATCATAACCACTGGGCAGGAAGGAGGCTGTAATATCATGAAATAATAACTTAATAATAATGACTTAGGCTAAGGTGGAATGGATAGGTAGCATAGGAAAGCTTCTACTTTTGCAAGGTTGGAAAGGTAATCCATGGAAAGAGATTTGAGCTGCTGTTGAGATTGGAAATATTCAACAACATTATGAGGACCATAAGAGAAAGTAGGAAAACATTCTGGAAGTTGTGAAGGTATTATTTGGAATGGCACAAAAAGGCCCAAATCATTATTCTCTAAAAATATAACACAATAAATATGAATTAATATATAACAATTGTACATTGACTTTTGGGACCTGTGCGTTGGAGGGGCTAGTGAATTTGGCATAGTATGAGCTGACTGTACTAGATTTTAATAGAATTTAAACAATTCTTATCTGTAGGTAAGACAGAACATTAGAGAAGCAAGTTACTTCAGGATAGCTTCTTGTATCATAGAGATTTAGAGTCTAGTCAGAACAGGCAACAACTGCTAAAAGCTAGAATTTGGAAACAGAACAGCAGTCATTTTGAGACATACATTTTCTTTAATTCTATGTCTGGGAAGGAAAAAAAAACAGTACATATGATGTAAATAAGAGAAAAATCCAGAAATGTTTATTTGAGATACAAGTTTGATGTTTTCTGCATGGAAATACTGAGTTCTTGTCTCAAGGTTACTCAACTGAAGCATATTCCCTTTATGATGTAAGTTATAGAAATATTGAATTGGCTGAACGATTTCAGTATGCTATATATTTTCTATAAAATGTATGAAAAGGTTATTTCTAGACAGCTGTTTTAAGCAGGAGAGAATAGTATAAAGATAAATATAAGAATCTACTGGAAAACAGCTTAAGATGACTGGCATATAGAGTAGGAAATAAACAGTGTAGAAAATAAATAATAAAAAAAAATCTAGTGTGTGTCTTTCTAAGAGAAGGCATGACACAGCACAAAATGTGCTTTTTCAGTTGGTAGATAGAGCCTGGGTTTTTTTTCTAGGATGAAAACAGAAGATTACTGTAACGTTTATTTGACGTAAATTGTACTTGTTGAAAGTAGTATGTTTTTTGAAAAGTTATTCATCTATATTATCTTGGTGACTAGTTATTTAGATAGAGAAATTGGACAAGAGACTCAGATTTCCTTATCTTGCTCCACTCTTTACACACAATCACATGATAATGGAAATAAAAGAGATGGAATAAAAAAGGGTGTGTTTGTTTAATCTTACTTAGCTCTTGCTCAGAATTATACACTCTGAGATAAAGCAGTAGACCAGAAGTCTATCTCTTTCTTGAAGCACACATGCTTAAGGGTCAAGACAAAAAAACAAAAAAATCAGTGGGAAATGGTCATGAATTGATAGTGACAGGCCAAGAAACAGGAAAATAGGACAAAGATTGATCTGGAGGCTTCCTTAGGTTAGGGTGGTGAGAGAAGGAATTTCTGAAGAAATGATATTTAAAGAAATTTTGAATGACAGGAAACCAGCCTTGAGAAAACTCTCAATGAGGCTTGAGAGAGCAATTTGCTAGAATGTTTAAGGCAAAAGAAATTTCTAAAATGGGAGTAGACTGAACAGACTTAGAAAGGTAGTCAGGATCAAGATGCATTAGTATCTGAAGGTCACACAAGTTCCAAACACTGGAGACCCAGGGATAGCATTGATGTCAGGATATTGAAGTTAATCTAAGGGAAGGTGCTGATTTCTTTTGGGCTTGGAAGGTCAGGTGCAGAGGTCAGGTTGTTGAGATAACGGCCAGAATATGACTTGTATATAAAATGATCACCCCTTTCCCAGTTCATGTGTTTAAACTCTTGATACAAGTTGATGACACTGTTTAGAAAGGCTGTAGATCTTTTATCTACATGGGAGTAAGTTAATTACCGTGGTGCAAGCTTCGAGATATATAGTTCTGCTTTTTGTCCATGTAGATATGAGCAAGTATTTTTATGATACTTCTACCCACAAGAAGCTAGCTCTTCCATAATGCCTTCCATTCTATGAAAGGTTCAAGTAATCTCAAACTGAGCCAAAGTAAATAGATAGGTAGCTAAATAAGTTGACTTATAATATCTGATTATTTATTTATTCCAGTTTGGATGGTCACATCCTGGGTTATCAGCATGCTAGAAAATCATGTCAATATGTTCACTGTACTGTCTCTGATGAATTTTATCTAGTAAATCCTTCATTTAAACCCATACATCCTAAACCTAAATCTCATAATTTCATAACAGAAAGAAATATTTATTTTTAATTTAATATTCAACAAAATGCCAGTGATTATTTTGTAAGAAATAATTTATTCAGAGACAAGCCCCTGTTTCTGATTTGGGAGTGCCACATGAAAACCCAGCTGCACAACTGATGTACAGAGAGCCTACGTTCACCCCATTCATGCTCTCTGGTTGGCAGTTTAGTCTCTGGGCCATTAGGGGCCCAGCTTAGTTGATTCTGTAGGTTTTCCTATGGTGTCTTTAACCCCTCTGCTTCATTCAATTTTTTGTCTCCATTCTTCCACAAGATTCCCCAAGCTCCAGTTAATGTTTGGCTGTGAGTTTCTGTATCAGTTTCCATCAGTTGCTAGGTGAAGCCTCTCTATTGACATTTATGCTAGGCTCCTGTCAGCAACTATAGTGGAGGAGCAGTCATTGTGCCATGGGTGGGCTCCCTCTTATGGCATGGGTCTCAAGTTGGGTCACTCATTGGTTGGCCCTTCCCTCAAGTTCTGCCCCATCTTTTACAACCCTACATATCTTGTAGGCAGGACAAATTGTGGATCTAAGGTTTTGTGGCTGGTTTGGTGTCCCTCTGTTCTAAGTCTTTCCTGGTTACAAGAGACGGCCATTTCAAGCTTTATATCCTCAATTGCTAGGAGTCTTAGCTAGGGTTACTCTCATAGATTCCTGGAAGTTTCCATTGTGCTAGGTTTCTAGGTCCTCTATTTGCCTCTCCTAGTACTCTTTCCCTTTTTTCTTCCCCACCTCATCCTTCTTGTTCTCATCCCACCCCCTCCTCCTTCCACCTACCCCTGATGTCTAATCTGTTTTACTTTCTCAATGAAATTCAAGCATCCCACCTTGGGCACTACTTACTACTTAGCTACTTTGGGTCTGTAGTTCGTAGCATGGCTATCCTGTACTTTATAACTAATATCGACTTATAAGTGGGTTTATAACATGTTTGTCTTTCTAGGTCTGAGTTACTTCACTAAGGATTATCTTTTGTAGTTCCATCATTTGCCTGCAAATTTCATGATGTCATTGCTTCTAATGGCTAAGTAATACACCATTGTATAAATTGTACCACATTTTATGCTTGTTGAAAGTAGTATGTATTTTTAAAAGTTATTCATCTGTATTTTCTTGGTGACTAGTAATTTAGATAGAGAAATTGGACAAGGGAGGAGGACCACCCCTATCAGTGTACTAGGGAAGGGATATAGGGGGAGGGTTGGGATGGAGGGTGGGACTGGTAGGAGATGAGGGAGGGAGCTACAGGTGGGATACATAGTGAATAAATTGTTTTTTTCATTAATTACATTTAAATGTAATAATTTTTCATTAATTACATTAAAATGTAATTACATTAATTACATTAAAATGTAATTACATTAATTACATTAAAATGTAATTACATTAATTACATTTTATTAACTCTGTATCCCAGCTATATCTGCTCCCTCATTCCCTCCTAAACCCTCCCTCCCTCATCTCCTCCCTGCCCCTTTCCAAGTCCACTGATAAGGGGGACCTCCTCCCCATTCATCTGATCCTGTTTTATCAGGTATCTTCAGGACTGGCTGCAGAGCTCTCCTCTGTGGCCTAGCAGGACTGCTCCTCCCTTGGGGGGTGGGGAGGTCAAATAGCCTACCATTGAGTTCCTGTCAGAAGTAGTCCCTGTTCCCCTTACTATGGGAAACCAGTTGGTTACTGAGCTACCATGGGCTTCATCTGCACAGAGGTTCTAGGTTATATTCATACATGGTCCTTGGTTGAGTGTCAGTCTCAGAAAAGACCCCTGTGCCCAGATATATTTGGTCCTTGTGGAATTCCTATCCTTTCCACATCATACAAACTCCCCCTTCTTTCATATGATTCCCTACACTCTGCTGAAGGTTTGGTTATGAGTCTTAGTATCTGCTTTGATACACTGCTAGGTAGAGTCTCTCAGGGGCCCTCTGCGGTAGGCTCCTGTCCTGTTACTTGTTTTCTCCTATGTCCAATGCACCTCCCATTTGTCTTTCTAAGTGAGGATTGACCATCTTACCCCGGGTCCTCTTTCTTGTTTATCTTCTTTAGGTGTATAGATTACATTATGTTTATCATATCTTATAGGACTATATGAGTGAGTATATAGCATGTGTGTCTTTCTCCTTCTGGGATAGCTCACTCAGAATGATCATCTCTAGATCCCACCATTTGCCTTCAAATTTCATGATTTCCTCGTTTTTGATTGCTGAGTAGTATTCCATTTTGTAAAAATACCACAATTTCTGTATCCATTCCTCCATTGAGGGACATTTGAGTTGTTTCCAGGTTCTGGCTATTACAAATAAAGCTGCTACAAGCATGGTTGAGCAAATGTCCTTGTTGTGTACTTGAGCAAATTTTGGGTATATGCCTAGGAGTGGTATAGCTGGGTCTTGAGGAAGCACTATTCCTAATTGTCTGAGAAACTGCCAGATTGACTTCCAAAGTGGTTGTACCAGTTTACATTCCCACCAGCAATGGAGGAAGGTTCCCATTTCTCCACAACCTCTCCAGCATATGTTGTCACTATAGTTATTCATCTTAGCCATTCTGATGGGTGTAAGGTGAAATATCAGGGTCGTTTTGATTTGCATCTCCCTGATGGCTAAGTATGTTGAGCATTTCTTTAAGTGTTTCTCTGCCATTCTATATTCCTCTATAGAAAATTTTCTGTTTAGCTCTGTTCCTCATTTTTTAATTGGATTACTGGATTTATTGCTTTTTAACTTCTTTAGTTCTTTGTATATGCTGGATTTCAGCTCTCTGTCAGATATAGTGTTGATGAAGATCCTTTCCCAGTCTGTTGGCTGTCGTTTTGTTCTGACGACAGTGTCTTTTGCTTTACAGAAGCTTTTCAGTTTCATGAGGTCCCATTTATTGATTGTTGCTCTTATAGCCTGTGCTGTTGGTGTTCTGTTCAGGAAGTTGTCTCCTGTGCGAATGAGTTTTAGGCTGTTCCTCACTTTTTTTTTCTAACCGATTTAGAGTTTCTGGTTTTATGTTGAGGTCTTTGATCCACTTGGACTTTAGTTTTGTGCCGGGTGATAGATATGGATCTATTTTCATTTTTCTGCATGTAGACATCCAGTTGGACCAGCACCATTTGTTGAAGATGCTTTTTACCATTGAATGGATTTGGCTGCTTTGTCAAAAATCAAGTATTCATAGATGTGTGGGTTTATTTCTGGGTCTTCTATTCGGTTCCACTGATCCTCCTTTCTGTTTCTATGCCAGTACCATGCAGTTTTTATTACTATTGCTCTGTAGCACAGCTTGAGATCAGGGATGGAGATACCTCCAGATGACCTGTTATTGTACAGGATCGTTTTGGAGATTCTGAGGTTTTTGTTCCTCCATATGAAGCTGAGAATCTTTCTTTCAAGCTCTGTAAAGAACTGAGTTGGTATTTTGATGGGAATTGCGTTGAATCTGTAGATTGTTTTTGGCAGGATGGCCATTTTCACAATGTTAATCCTACCAATCGATGAGCATGAGATCTTTCCATATTCTGATATCTTCTTCAATTTCCTTCTTCAGAGACTTAAACTATTTTTCAATCAGGTCTTTCACTTGCTTGGTTAGATTCACCCCAAGGTATTTTATGTTATTAGTGGCTATTTTGAAGGGGTTGTTTCCCTGATTTTTTTCTCACATCTTTTGTCTTTGGTATACAGAAGGGCTTCTGATTTTTTTGAGTTGATTTTGTATCCTGCCACTTTGCTGAAGTTGTTTATCAGCTGAAGGAGTTCTCTGGTTGAATTTTTGGGGTCGCTCATGTACCATGTACCACATTTTCTTTATCAATTCCTCAGCTGAGGGACATCTAGGTTGTTTCTAGTTTCCAGCTATTACAAATAAAGCTGCTATGAACAGAGTTGAGCAAGTGTCCTTGTATGGTGGAGCTTCTTTTGGGTATATGTCTTGGAGTGGTGTAGTTTATCGCCTGCCTCTGAATCCCTTTTCGCTAACTGGGTTGCCTTGTCTAGCCTCAGTAGAAGATGTGCCTCAATACTACTGCAACTTCATATCTCTGGGCTAGCTGATATCCATGGAATCTATCTCCTTTTGTGAGAGGAAAAGGAGGAAGAGTGGATGTGGGGAGAGGGAAAAATGAGGTGAGAGGGGAGGACTTGAAGGAGAGGAGGGAGGGAAAGCTGCACTTGTGTTATAAAGTAAATAAAAAAACTTAATTAACAAAGAAATAACCTTGTAAAGTTCTGTCAGCATTGAAAAAGAGAGACAATAGCCAGCAAAGAAAACTAATGAGTTGAGAATGGATTATGATTAGAGATATAGATTTAAGAGTCTTTAGCTAGAAGTAACCCATCAAAGGTTGTTAGGATGGAGATATTCAGGAAGGTGAAATAGGTGGAGAAAGCCACAGGTGCAAAGGGCGCTGCAGTAAAGAGAGTTCTTGTTGGGAGCCAGAAGGCATCTCAGGAAAGAGACTATATGGAAATACCAGAGTCTGAGCTTTGAAAGGCACGAGGAACTGTGCTGTCAAATTGTCTAGGATAAAATTGGCTCACAATTACACATTTTGTTTTGTTTATAGTCAGAAAAGATGGTTCAGTTATGAGGAATCATTCCATTTGGTTAAATTCCCATGCATTCGATGTTTCATTCTTTTTGGTGTATTTAAAGTTAGAATGTGATGTACATTGCTGTACTTGCGGAGAATGCAATGAAACCTTTCCTTTGTCAGTATTTCTCAAATAAACTTTGTTATATGTTAAAACATATCTTCCTAGAGGAAGAAGCAAGCAGTTGCTTTTACGTGAAATACTGTCATTAAGAGCCCCCAAATTATTGATTATCGTATCCCAAGTTGTCTGCTTTGAGATCATAGAAATGCAAGTAACATGGACTAACTAAGCACGTTGTGTGTATTTATATGTTTACATATCTATCTATCTATCTATCTATCTATCTATCTATCTATCTAAATCTATATCTATATTTATATCTATATCTATATACGTGTATACCTAAATACTTAAAAGGAAGTCATGAATTTGAGAAGGGGAACATGGGAAGGGTTGGAGGGAGGAAGGAGGAATGTTTTTTTTTAATAAATACAGAATGTAATTATTTTATAATGACATTCGTAATTATCTTATAATTTCAAAAACTATACAAAAAGTATTACTAAAATGAAATTATGAAATGGATTTAAATAACATTTTCTGTTTGACCACCAGGTGGCATAAATATTACTTATACATTATTCAATGCTGAGTGTATTTTGGATAATGATTATTAATAATTGGAAATCGTAATTGGTAGTGGCAAATTATACATGCCTATGTTGAGTATATTTTAATGGATGTTACTTCATTTAATCATAATATACGTGTGTGTGATTTTTTTTTTACAAGTATTCAACTTAACAACCACATAAGTAAAATAACAATGGCTTATTGTTAAATGCAGGAAAGAGGGTGTAGACAGAGGTAAGCTAAGTAGGAATGTTAGGGGGAGGGTTGCGAACAGTGATTTAGTTTGTGTGCTGAGGACCTTGGAGGACTCCGTTCTGTAGCATGAGACACTTCTAGAATACTTTTTAAGAACAAGTGGCCTATCATCAAAGTGGTCCTTTACCAAAGGTAGACAGGGGAGGATGAAACTAGAGGCTGGTCGCTCACGTGGGTGAAGATGGTGCATTAAATAGTTAAGGCGATGATGGTGGCATGAATCAGTTTGAGGAAGTTATTGGGGGAGGACTGAGACACAGATGTCTTGATTATTAAGTTTCAGTTCAGCTCTCTGGGCACTCTACAGATTGCGGAGTATAGCAGATTGGGTTGCTCTCATCCAGTAGGCTGAAGGCATGTCCAGAAGACAAAAGCCAATTCTGTTCTAGTGAGGGGCATTTCCGCATTCATTTCTGACTTTGGGGGAAATGCAAGTCTCTTCTTTCCTACAGACTCAATCTGAGCCATCAGTCCTTTTGTCTACAGATTGCTGGTGTTTGGACTAGAACATCTTTGGCTTTTCTGGGTCTCCATCTTGTCTAGTAAATATCTTGGGATATCTTTCCTTCTTTAATTGTTCTTACCTTTCCCCCTTTCTCTCTCTCTCTCTCACACACTCACTAAATTGTGTGTATTCCTTTGGAGCAATCTGATCATTAGATTTGGTAAAGTAAAATAAGTGTAATATGGAATTTCACTGTATGTGTATTGGTGAGAAATGAGACTAGGTTTATCCATAATACTGTACCCAGTGACAGAAGGATTAGTGAAATCAGCTGTAACAGAGAATACATAGAATAGACATGAATTTTGCCTTTGTATGTGTATAGAGACATCTTCAGTTTGATAATCATGAACTTCATGGGGCTTATAGAGGATACAGAATATATTATCTTTACAACAGATCTGTAGGTTTAGTTTTAGGGATCGTGTAAAGGCTATAAAAGTGAGTGAGATAAGACATCAAAAATTGAATGAATGAGCAGATATTACCTTTGAACCAGAAGTGAACATTTCCAGGTCATGGTATGTTATAGGAAGGTACCAGCTCTATTTTTGTTTTTCTTTTTTAATAAATTATAATAGTTATAAATAATTTATATACATTATTTATGTAATACAAATATTTTAATTTTATAACAATTTATTTCATTTTTACAGAAATTACACTTTATTCTTTATTTACTGACCATACTTGAGATCTGTCTTGAAATGGCAAATAGATTTAAGTTGGAATTTAGAAACAGTAAATGTGATGTCTGTGGTTCAGCAAAATGAAATAGAATATTTATAGGTCTCAGTATGTAGGAGAGACACATGCTGAATTTGTAGACTTAAGTAGGTGGTAGTTGTTACAGCGTTTAGTTACTATCTCATTCCCTATGTCTTTGTATACGATTTTACTGTACATTTCATAAAAGTGCTGGTAATTTATAGCAATGGCTTATGTTTATTGAGTGTACACTGTTTGTCTGAGTACAAAATCAATTTATGTATGTGTATTTTATCTCTATTAAATCCGGTGATAAACCTGTTAGGAAGATCACGTGTACCAAGTTGGAGAACTGTTATCTTCCGTACTTCAGCACAATAGCGCAGTTAAGAAAGAGTTATCTCACTCAGAAGGATTCTATTTACTCAGTCAAGGTTTTGTTGTTGTTTCCTCTCCTGTGCAGAAGCCTATGAATTTCATACAATCGCATGCTCATTTTTGGTATAATTTTCTGAACTATTTGAATCCTTGATTGTGCTTATATCCTGAAGGGTTTTTCTTAAGATTTCCTCTAATAGTTTCAGAATTTGAGGTCTTATATTAAGGAATTCATTTTGAGTTGACTTTATACACAGATAGAGAGAGGTACAGAGATACAGATCTCATTTCATTTTTGTTTGGGTTTGTTTCAATGTAGATAATCAGTTTTTCAGCCCCATTTGTTTGAATGGGTGTCCTTTCTCCAGTGTATAATTTTGTCTTTTTTTTTTCTTTTCTTTTCTTTTCTAAAGTCCTCTGGGTATTACTGTGAGGATTTTTATTTAGTCTAGTTCCTCTGTTCTTTTTATATGTCTGATTTTGTATTACTACCATGCAGTGTTGCTACTCTGGCTCTGTAGGATAGCTTGAGATAGGGATTCCTCATTCTGCTTTGGTATATGACTGTTTTCAGTGGTTCTCAACCTTCCTAACGCTGGGACCCTCTAATACAGTTGTTCATGTTTTGGTGACCCCCCCCCC
>NW_026586662.1:6209710-6210430 GCF_907164565.1 Psammomys obesus | reverse complement strand
AAAAAAAAAAAAACGTGGCACCTACGTACATATTCTTACTTTTCACTGTGCACAAAACCTGTAATCTTAGTAAGGTTGTAATTTGAGTGGAATAAAATGTGAGTCTAAATAATTTTCTTTTTCCTCCTTTTGTGTACACTTTTAAAATGGATAGATTTTTTTCACAATGCTTTCTTTTTAAATTATTGGTTCTCACAGCCCAGAAAACGTTAGAGACAACATCCATTCAAAGTTAGTGCATTTTGCTTTCTGAAGACAAATCCTGTAGAATCAGAGCTATCAGAGTAAAAGTGAAATGGGAGTAGCTTTTTGCTAGAGTTTGAGCTTCTGCTGTGAAACTCAGAGGAAAGATTAAGAAGTGGAAATTGGTTTCAGAACTTGTTACTGTCAGGAGCAGGGGCCAGGCTATTAAGTGAATATTTCTGTAATCTTTGTCCAGGAGATTAGAAGAACAAAGCAGGGCTCAATAGTCATCAGTAAGAAAGCTGACCCCTGCAATGGGAGGACAAAGGACTTGCTGTCCATTTTTATAGCTCTTCCATGGGCTAGCTGCATCGGTTAGAAATACATTTATGCTCTGTTAGAAACATTATGGGCCAATTGACATGTGGGTTATATTTTTACTTTCTCAGAAGATAATCCAAGCCTCTCTCTCTCATGATATCTATCTATCATCTATCTATCTATCTATCTATCTATCTATCTATCTATCTATCTATC
>NW_026586662.1:6046995-6209700 GCF_907164565.1 Psammomys obesus | reverse complement strand
ATCTATCTATCTATCTATCTATCTATCTATCTATCTATCTATCTATCTATCTATCTATCTATCCATCATCTATATCTACCTATCTGTGCTTGTGTGTGTTTGTAAAGATTCTTAAGGCCTGTTCTACCACATAACAGGAGCTTATTTCTGAAGAAGCATCCAGTGACTTTTACATATGCCTGATTGGCCCCCAGAAATGTCTTTTCTTTTTTAGTTTCCTTTTTCTCCTTTATTCTTCTCTCATACAATACATCCCAACCACATCTCTTTCCACTCCATCTGGCTTCATCCCATCTCTCCATCTCTTCCAGTTCTACTCCTCCATTTCCCTTCAAGAAAGAACAGCCTTCCCAGTGATATCAAGCAAACACAGCATAATAAGGCTCAATAAGATGAGGCACAAACCCTCGTAACAATGCTGGACAAGGCAACTCATAGGAGGAAAAGGGTCCCACAAGCAAGTAAAAGAGTCAGAGACACCCCAAATCCCACTGTTAGGAGTCTAACAAAAACTCAAGCAATGAAACCACAGCATGTGTGCACAGGGCATGGTACAGACCCTTGCAGGATCCTGGTTGCTGATTCAGTCTCTGTGAGCCCCTAGGAGTCCTGTTTATTTGATTCTGTGGGCATGTTCTCCTGGTGTCCTCAAGCTCCTGTGGCTCCAGCAATTCTTTGTCCCACTCTTGTGTGGCATTCCCTGAGCTCTGCCTAATGTTTGGCTGTTTGTCTCTGTATTTTGGCCTATCAACTTCTGGAGGAAGCTTCTTTCATGACAAGTCGGCTAGACATCAATCTGAGTATTGCAAAATATTAAGAAACATTACATTGACTTTGGGAAGGATGGGAGAATGAGGTGGTTCAGTCATATTTGTTTCTAACCTAGATCTCTGAGCTGTCTAGCTTCTGGACTCTGGCCACATAGGCAGATGCAGGCTTGGGACTTAAGTTAGACCAGTCATTGCTTGGACATTCCCATCAGCTCTGAGCCACCATGGCCCACTGCATCTTGCCGGTGGGACAGGTTTTGTCACTGGATCAGTGTGCCAATCCCTCCGCTGGACGACTCGCCTAGTTACAAAAGATTCAGCAGGTTCAGCCTCCATGTTTTCTAGGAACTTTTGCAATGCACTCTACACTGACGAGAGTGGACTCAGAATAGATTTCACTCTCTGAATTTATAGGTTCATTCCCAGTATTAACAGTCACACAAACAGAATCCTTACATTCTCAAGTTTTCATTGCTGATAGCTGTGAACAGCAGAGGATTAACCAATACAGATGAATTGTATTGTAACGCTATCTGTATTATCTGTATTGTATGTATTGTATCTGTGTATCTGTATTGTAAAGCTATTTCTTAGGAAAATTCTGTAGTCATGGCTTGTCAAAACTGGTTACTACTGTGCTTCTCTATTATATTGTCTTCAATGAAGCTCACATACTTTGACCATCTGGAGTCGAAGCAGAAAAAGGTGGCACTGGTGAACCTGATGATATGATTTTAGTGTTCATGCATTCCACTTCCAAAAATGATCTTATGTTTGCAATGAGGGTGAAAGTTTCTTACGAAGCAGAAGTAATTTTGTATCAAAAAGTTAAAATTCTACAGAATAGGCTCCCAGGTATCCATAAAAAGATCATTATGTATTTTATCCCCAAACATTTAACTTTGAGAAAGTATCTGTGTGCATAATCCATTCAGGAAGAACACACTGTAAAAGTCTGCTTTACTGAATCAGGTGTTTTTCCCAAAAGAATTCAGTATGGTCTATTTGTATGCTAAATAATAATCTACTCAATTCACAGTTTGAACTTTAATCCGTCCTTATTTCCTTTTTGTAACATAAGTAAGCAAGAGCCAGGATGTGATAGCACAAACCTTTAATCCCAGTAGTCTGGAGATAGATGTAGGTACATCTGTGAGTTCCAGGCTGTTTTGGTGAGGGAATTGCAGGACACCAGCACTACATAGAGAAACTCTGGCTCAAAAACTGCATATATACATATTATATTTGTATATGCATATACATATATAATCTTTATATAATATACAATATATAATATACGTGATGTACATGTGCATATATATTTAACCTAGTATATTAAATTATGTATGTATGTATGTATGTATAACTAAACAATGACTTCTTATTTGTAAAGTTGCATTTTTATCAAAATATTCTTCTTTTAAGATGGAGGACCTGATATACTCTCAGATGGATCATAGCCAATTATTTTAAAATGTTGATTAAGCAAGTCAATATGAATTAAAAAGAATAGTAGGATTCAGTCATATTTCAAGATACTTGAAAATTTACCCTTAATCTTAAGTAAATTTACATTTTTATTTTACTAATACTGCCCTGGATTCCTTGGCTGCTATAGAATAGAATGCTATTGTCTTGACCCTTATATATCATCTGCATGTAAAATCATGTGAGGTGATGTAACACTTCTCATTGGGGACACACTTTGATTTTCTGTTTTCTTGATGAGATAAAAACCTTGCCTTATTTTTTATCATAGAGCATGTACATTTAAGACTTGCTGGATCTTCTTGGCTCTTGTTATAATCAGGCCAAAAAACTCTGTTTCAAAAATACAGAATCAAAATTAATGTGGATTCAGCTAGCTGATATCTGATACTGAGAAGAGAGTTGTAATTATTCGCAATGCTGTAGAATGATCCTTATTCCTTCCACTGTTGCTATGTAATGAATCACTCTAAAACTTTGTTCCTTGAGGCAATAATCTCAACCCAGTCAACTGTTATCATCAGAAGAACAAAAAACACATTGATAAGAGTGAACAGAAATTAGCCTCCATAAATAATCTGTAAGAATGCAAATTAGGTGAGACACAATGAAAATCCATAATGGAGGTTCCGTAAATACTATAGATAGAACTCTCACATAACTCACTTATACCATGCTTAAGTATATATCCAAACAAATGAAAGTCAGCACAAAACAGAGCTATCTGCATACTCATGTTTATCAGAGCACTACTCAGAGCAACATTTTATGGAATCAGGGTAGATGTGGATATGTGCTTTAGTTTAGTGTTGAGGAATTTTAATCCAGCAACACAGTTGCTCTGGGAGGAAATCACATTCAAAGTTCTAGGACTGTGTGATCCTGATGGACTACATATAGGACCTTAGTACACATCTTTAATCCTTCTGGCTGGAATACAGACACAACACACCTTTAATCCCTATGACTAGAATTTAGTACACAAAAAGTTAATCCCAAATAATGATGTCTAATTGAGGAGCCAACAAAGTGATGAATCAGAGAAAGATTTGACAGAATGAGTTAGAGATAAAGTAAGCCCAACTCTCAGGAGAATAGAAAGGAAATAGAAGCTACTTAAGAGAGAGAGAGAGGGAGGGATAGAGAGAGGGAGAGAGAGCAGGGAGTTCCTGGATACAGTACAGCGGACTTGAGAAGTATAGTACAGTTCATTGCAGTTGGTACTGCTTCGTGCAGTCCAGTTGAGAACAGTTGAGTTCATTTGGGTTCAGGCAGTTCTGTTCATTTCCATTCAGTTTGTCAGTGCAGAACAGTTCGTGGACTTCAGAGGCAGTTTTTCTAAGCAGAGCGACTCAGGAGAAGGGGAGAAAGGCCAGCTAGAAGTAATCAGCTTGGAGAGGAGTTTTGTGCTAGAACGGCTGAGTTGAACCAGCCAGCCAGAGTTCAGAAAGAATTAGAAAGTGTGAGCTTATTCTGCACTAAGTCTCACAGGCTGCAAACATTCTAGGCCTAGGTTAGCAGATGGAGGCTGGAAGCTGAAGCCTTCAACGTCCAGGCTTATAGAAGATTAAATTGTATGGAGTCTAGGAGCTTCCATGCCTACGCCTATGGATAATTAAATAAAAACTTTTTGGGTTCAGCTTAGGTATGTCTCTTATCTCATCTCCTCATCTGAGGAAATAACAATTTATTTACAGTTTAGTCTTTAAGGAGAACGAAATCCTATTTTCAGGAAATGAAAATGAAAATGATGTCATCATGTTAAGCAGCATAAGCCAATCCTCCAGCTGAGTTCCTCCAGCTCTCTGCTAGATTCTTTGCCTCACACTGAATCTGCAGAATTCTCTATGTTGCACTGAAAAAGAATCTAAGAGGATGTCAATTTGGGAGTATGTCCTGGGCCAAACCTGGAAGCAGTCTGGGTAAAACTTTGATCTGATTTTCTAGAACTGTCTTTTCCAAATGAGTTTAAGTTCTAACGAATAAAAATATTTCCAAGATGTGATTACTAACATCTTTGAATTGAAATAATAATATATAGAACTACAGCAGTGCCTTGGGATTTACACTGAAGAGCAGTTAATGTTTAGTGTCTGTAATTTATGGTCAAGTAATTAGTGGAGACTTTAAGTTTCTGTAAAAAAAAAAAAATGTATAGCCAGAAGGTGTAAACAGGTATAGCATTAAAGACAAGAGACTTTCATGTAATGGCAGGAATTTAGTGAGGACTGGTTGAAATTGAAATCTAACTCTGGGCCACATGTGTCAGTAGTATTTAACAGTTGCAATCTTGCCAACTTTTCATCATTTATGAACTATTTTTAAAGGATTACGTGGAATCATGTTGCATAATTTATATTGGCAATACATCTGTATTCTTATTTGTTCCAAATATTTAGCTCTGTATGCTTACCAAAGGCAAATGAACTGGATTGGATTGAGCATGTGTCAAGTAATACTGATGCGGTAAGAGTTAAGCTCGTAATAGGCAATAACAATTTAAATATCTAAAATAATGATTGTTTTAAAACATCTACTGATGGATAAAAAAATAAAAGCAAAAGTTGGGTGGGATGACAGTGTGTTAGAATATCTAGAAAAGATAGTGTTTAGATTAGTTCAGCTAGTTCTGTTGTTAAGAAATTGTGTTTATAATTGTATGTCTGTAGTATAGAAAAAAAAACAACCTTCTGTGTAGGCATGAGGAGGGAAGAGTAAGTGGAAGTTACAAAGGAAAGGACAAGATTGCTTGGAGACATGTTAGGAACGAGAAGTGACTGATGAAGTGTTACTCCAGTACACAGGCAGGCATCAAGGGCAAAACAAAGCAACCTTTTACAACTACAGGAAAGACAGGCCTGCTTGCTCCGTAACGTCAGTGAGAAGGGAAGTAGTAACCTGCCTGTGTTAATAAAAACGTCTTGGTCATAAAATATTATCCCCGTACTTCAAGTGTTCTACAGGAGTGACATGAACGGTATTAGAGAGATGCCCTGAAGAACTCTCTGCCCGTGGTGTATAGAGTGAGGGCACATTCAGAAATTAGTTTTAGTCTCTGGTGGACAATAAATCTGCTTGAGCTCAATAGAAATCAACTCACAGACAAAAAAAAAAAAAAAAAAAAAAGGAAAATAAAAGGAAAAAAGTGAAGACCCAGATGATGTGAAAGAAAATCAAATAAAGCCGGTTGGCATCCCTGTACCACCCTCCTGATACAGTACCTGAGGCCATTCTTCTGATGGGTATTTTTGCATGTTGCGTAAGCTCCTGACTACAAACTCTGACTTTGCTGTATCACTGATACCTTATAGTAGCTATTGATGCTTTAGATAAGCAACCTGGCCTGTCCCTTCTTGTCATCACTATCATTTTTTTCTTTTACTTTTTCACTTGTAGAAGGACAAGGAATGGACTTTGCAGCCAGTCCTGAAGATACCTGATAAACTAGTATCAGATGTAAGGGGAGGAGGTTCTCCCTTATCAGTGGACTTGGAAAGGGGCAGATATGTATATCTCTGTGTATATATATATATATATATATATATATATATATATATATATATAACAGATTCAATAATGCATATATACTATATAAATATATACTAAATACTATATATATTTATATGTGTATATTATATGTAAGTATATCTATACAAAAATATATACTTATATAATATTTAATATGTATTTGCATTGTTGAGTGGTTTTGATGGTATTTTGTCATTGGTTTCAGGGCTGACCACTCTGCATTGTGTAACTGCTAAGGTGCATCAGGAGGAGATGAGGGTGGGAGGGTGGAGTTGGGAGGGAAAGAGTGTGGGATACAGCAGGGATACAAAGTTAACAAACTGTAACTAATATTAAAAAAAATAAAAATTTAAAAAAGGACAAGGAACTTGATACAGAGAGTGCTATCTAATAGAGAGTGAATTCTTGAAAACTTCAAGGCTTGAGCTGGCAGGACAAAAGATATGCCCAGACAATTATTTTTCTCTAAAATGTGGGTGAAGCACAACAGAGAATCTAAATTAAATAACATGATTCCCACAAAATCTTCCTTCCAGAGCAAGGGTAAAAGTGTTTTTTAACTGTATAGAAAAGAATGTACTCCCAAAGATCAGATCTGATCTTTCCTCCCATACATGTCATTTCCATATTTTCCTACTTTATTATGTCCCTAGATTGGACTCCTATTTGAAATCTTTATTTTATGTGTGTATTCATGTACTGTACCGTTTGCATGTAATGACTTCAGAGGAGAGAGCGTATGATGGATTGTCTGGGATCAGAGTAACAGGTAATTGTGAGCTTCCATGTGGGTGCTGAGAATGGAAACCAGATCCTCTGGAAGAGCAGCCAGTACTCTTGGCCACTGAGGTATCTCTCCACTTTCTTCATTTTTATTTTTCTGGATAAGTTAGTATCTCCATGTAGGAGAATCAAAAACAGATTCAGCAATGCAAATATCTATCATCTGTCTATCTCTGTGTATGTATATATATATATATCAGATTCAATAATGCATATACTGTATAAATGTATACTAAATATATATATTTATATATTATATGTAAGTATATCTATACAAAAATATATACTTAGATAATATGTAATATGTATTTACATTGTTGGGTGGTTTTGATGGTATTTTGTCAATGGTTTCAGGGCTGACCACTCTGCATTGTATAACTGCTAAGGTGCATCAGTCAGTATTTACCTGTAGTTCTTTGTCTAGAGGTGGGAATTTGTGAAATTTTTCTTTGTAGTTATTTTCTTATATATTTGTAAAACCAGGATTTTATCATAGCTAATTTCTATTCCTTTAATGTAGAATATATATTCATATTTAGTTCATTTCTATTACATATTTGTTATCTTTATTGTAAGCAATAATTATAGACAATGAAACTAGTCTTTTTCTTTTTCATACTCTATGGCTATGGTTTAGAGAAATCTCAGGTAAACTTAAACATTTGAATTTATCTTTACTGACAGCTCCTTGAATCTTTTTGAATGATGGAGCCCTCTGTGAAGACAGTGGCAGTAAAATTCTATGAATGAGTAGGCTAGGACTCATACACATAAGAAACTTTCTCTGCCAGAGGGGCACAAAAGCCTTAGCAAGTAGTAAGATTCATTCATACAGAAGTATTCTCTAGATATGTCTTGAGATTGGTTTTAGAGTACTGATTTTCTACCTTTCTTTTTTTCCTTCCTTCCTTCCCTCCTTTTTCCTTCAATCCTTTCTTTCTTTTTTTTTTTTTTTTTCTAGAAGTCATTCCACTACCATCATCTGATGTCTCATGAATAATAGAATTTCTGTACTTAGAGTTTGGGTGTCATGTCTTCTTTTTTAAGAATTTTTATTTTCACAATACTTATTCTTTGTTATGATTGCTATATACTTGACTTCTTTTCTTCACCTGTTCTATATCCCAGTTATGTTTGATTTGTTTTTTATTGTGACTCTTTTTTCTCACTGTTCAACTTCTCTATGATGTTATTAACCCATCCAAGAAATATCAGTTTCAGGATATGCTATGTTTTGATGTAAACAAACATGACATATGACATGTAAAAGTATATATATATATATATATATATATATATATATATATATACTCACTCATATAAACATACAATATAGAATAAACCCACTAAAATCTGTACATCTAAACAAACTAAGCAAAAGAGAGGACCCTAACTAAAATGTTCAATCCCCATCCTGAAAGGCAAAGAGGATGGACATCAGAAGAAAAAGAAAATAGGAAACAACCTCAGAACCTGCTACAGAGGACCTCTGAAAGCCAGAAGAAAACAGGAAACAACCTTGAAACCTACCACAGAGGGCCTCTGAAAGCTTCTGTAGTATAGACTGTCAAAGCAGATGCTGAGCCTGATGGCCAACTGATGGGCAGAGTGAATGGAATTCTATGTAAGAAGTGGGAAATAGTAAGAGCTAGAGGGGACAGGAACTCCACAAGGAGAGCAACAGAACAAGATAATTTGAACACAGGGAACTTCCCAGAGACTCATACTCCAACCAAGGACTATTCATGGAGATGACCTGGAACCCCTGCACAGATGTAGCCCATGGCAGGTCAGTGTCCAAGTGGGTTACATAGTAATGGGAAGAGGGACTGCCTCTGACATAATCTGATTGGCCTGCTCGTTGATCACTTCCCCCTGAGGGGGGAGCAGCCTTATCAGGCCACAGTAGAGGACAATGCAGCCACTTTTGATGAGAACTGATAAACTAAGATCAGAAAGGAGAGGAGAACCTCCCCTATCAGTGGACTTGTGGAGTGGCATGCATGCAGAAAGGGGAGGAAGGGTGGGATCGGGAGGGGAGAAGGGAGGGGCTTATGGGGGGATACAAAATGAATAAAGTGTAATTAATAAAAAAATTAAAAAAAAACAACCCCCCCCAAAAAAAAGCTTAAAATAGGGCCAAAGATGGTGGTACATGCCTTTAATTCCAGCACTGAGGTAGGAGGATCTCTATGTGTTCAAGACAAACCTAGACTACAAATCAAGTTCCAGGCTAGCCAGGGCGACATAGAGAGATCATTCAGTCTTCATGTGGGTACCCTAGAAAGAGGAGCAGAGGTTGTCTCTGACACGGACTCTCTTACTCACTCTTTGATCACTGGGTAGCCTTGCCAGGCAACAGGGGAAGAGGATCCAGGCAGTCGTGATGAGTCTTGACAGTCTAGGGTCAGATGGTAGGGGAGGAGGGATTCCTTTTTCTGTGGTTTAAGGGAGGGGAATAGAAAGAAAAAGAGGGTGGGATCAGGAGAAGACGAGGGAGGGGGCCTACTATTGGGATATAAAGTGAATAAATTATAAAAATAATAAGATTATATATGTATTTAAATAGATGGACCCAAGTAAAGGTAACCAAGCCTGTTTACAAAGTGTTTACCTTTATCCTCTCCCTGATAAACTGACCCATATTTCATACCTTGATTGTACCGTATCTGTCCTTTGCTGACTCATTTCATATCTTGATTGCATTTCTCCTTCTTGAAGACTAATTCTGCTTGATACAGAAAATTTTTTTTCTTTTTTTTTTTAATTTTATTTTTCTTTTTAGTTACATTTTGTTAACTCTGTGTCCCAGCTGTATCCCGCTCCCTCATTCCCTCCCCAACCCCACACTCCCTCCCTGGTCTCCTCCCTGCCCCTTTCCAAGTCCCCTGATAGGGGAGGACCTCCTCCCCTTTCATCTGACCCTGTTTTATCAGGTATCTTCAGGGCTGGCTGCAAAGTCCTCCTCTGTGGCCTAACAGACTGCTCCTCCCCTGGGGGGGTGTCAAACAGCCTGCCCTTGAGATCCTGTTAGAAATAGACCGTGTTCCCCTTACTTTGGAAAACTACTTGGTTACTGAGCTACCACAGGCCACATCCGAGCTGAAGTTCTAGGTTATATCCATAGATGGTCCTTGGTTGAGTGTCAGTCTCAGAAAAGAACCTGTGCCCAGATATATTTGGTCCTTGTAGAGCTCCTATCCTTTCCATATCATACTAACTTCCCTTCTTTCATATGATTCCCTGCACTCTGCCGAGGGTTTGGTTATGAGTCTTAGTGTCTGCTTTGAAACACTGCTAGGTAGAGTCTTTCAGATGCCTTTTGTGGTAGACTCCTGTCATAAGTTCAATGCACATCCCATTTGTCTTTCTAAATGAGGATTAATCACCTTCGCCTGTGTCCACTTTCTTGATTATCTTCTTTAGGTGTGTAGATTTCATTATGTTTATCATGTCTTGTAGGTCTATATAAGCGAGTATATACCAAGTTTGTCTTTCTCCTTCTGGGATACTTCACTCAGAATGATCTTTTCTAGATCCCACCACTTGCCTGCAAATTTCATGATTACCTCCTTTTTGATTGCTGAGTAGTATTCCATTGTGTAAAAATACCACAATTTCTGTATCCATTCCTCCGCTGATGGACATCTGGGTTGCTTCCAAGTTCTGGCTATTACAAATAAAGCTGCTACGAACATGGTTGAACAAATGTCCTTGTTGTGTACTTGAGCAAATTTTGGGTATATACCTAGGAGTGGTATAGGCTGGGTCTTGAGGTAGCACTACTCCTAGTTGTCTGAGAAAGCACCAGATTGACTTCCAGAGTGGTTGAACCAGTTTACATTCCCACCAGCAATGGAGGAGGGTTCCCTTTTCTCCACAACCTCTCCAGCATGTGCTATCACTTGAGTTTTTCATCTTGGCCATTCTGATGGGTGTAAGGTGAAATCTCAGGGTCGTTTTGATTTGCATTTCCCTAATGGCTAATGAGGTTGAGCATTTCTTTAAGTGTTTCTCTGCCATTCGACGTTCCTCTTTCGAGAATTCTCTGTTTAGCTCTGTTCCCCATTTTTTAAGTGGATTACTTGGTTTGTTGCTTTTCTGCTTCTTTAGTTCTTTATATATACTTGATATTAGCCCTCTGTCAGATAAAGGGTTGGTGAAGATTCTTTCCCAATCTGTAGGCTGTCTATTTGTTTTGATGACAGTGTCTTTTGCTTTACAGAAGCTTTTCAGTTTCATGAGGTCCCATTTATTGATTGTTGCTCTTAGAGCCTGTGCTGTTGGTGTTCTGTTCAGGAAGTTGTCTCCTGTGCCAATGAGTTCTAGGCTCTTTCCCACTTTTTTTTCCAGCTGATTTAGAGTATCTGGTTTTATGTTGAGGTCCTTGATCCACTTGGACTTTAGTTTTGTGCAGGGTGATAAATATGGATCTATTTTCATTTTTCTGCATGTAGACATCCAGTTGGTCCAGCACCATTTGTTGAAGATGCTGTCTTTTTTCCATTGAATGGATTTGGCTTCTTTGTCAAATATTGAGTATTCATAGATGTGTGGGTTTATTTCTGGGTCTTCTATGCGATTCCATTGATCCTCCTTTCTGTTTCTATGCCAATACCATGCAGTTTTTATTACTGTTGCCCTGTAGTACAGCTTGAGATCGGGAATGGAGATACCTCCAGATGATCTGTTGTTGTACAGGATCGTATTGGAGATTCTGGGTTTTTTGTTTCTCCATATGAAGCTGAGAATCTTTTTTTCAAGGTCTGTAAAGAATTGAGTTGGTATTTTGATGGGAATTGCATTGAATCTGTAGATTGCTTTTGGCAGGATGGCCATTTTCACAATGTTAATCCTACCAATCCATGAGCACGGGAGATCTTTCCATCTTCTGAGATCTTCTTCAATTTCTTTCTTCAAAGACTTGAAGTTTTTCTCAAACAGGTCTTTCACTTGCTTGGTTAGAGTCACACCAAGGTACTTTATGTTATTAGTGGCTATTGTGAAGGGTGTTGTTTCCCTAATTTCTTTCTCAGCCTTTTTGTCTTTGGTATACAAGAGGGCTTCTGATTTTTTTGAGTTGATTTTGTATCCTGCCACTTTGCTGAAGGTGTTTATCAGCTGAAGAAGTTCTCTGGTTGAATCTTTGGGTTCGCTCATGTATACTATCATATCATCTGCAAATAGTGACACTTTGACCTCTTCCTTTCCGATTTGTATCCCCTTGATCTCCTTTAGTTGTCTTATTGCTCTGGCTAGGACTTCAAGTACAATGTTAAAGAGATATGGAGAGAGTGGGCAGCCTTGTCTTGTCCCTGATTTCAGTGGGATTGATTTAAGTTTCTCTCCATTGAGTTTGATGTTGGCTATAGGCTTGCTGTATATTGCCTTTACTATCTTTAGGTATGTGCCTTGTATCCCTAATCTCTCCAAGACTTTAAACATAAATGGGTGCTGGACTTTGTCAAATGCTTTTTCAGCATCTAAGGAGATGATCATGTGGTTTTTCTCCTTCATTTTGTTTATGTGGTGGATTACATTGATGGATTTCCGTATGTTGAACCACCCTTGCATTCCTGGGATGAAGCCTACTTGGTCATGGTGGATGATATCTTTGATGTGTTCTTGGATTCGGTTTGCAAGTATTTTATTGAGTATTTTTGCATCAATGTTCATAAGAGAGATAGGTCTGAAGTTCTCTTTTTTTTGTTGGATCTTTGTGTGGTTTAGGTATCAAAGTGACTGTGGCTTCATAGAGTGAGTTTGGTAGTGTTCCTTCTGTTTCTATTTTATGGAATAGTTTGAGGAGAATTGGTGTTAGTACTTCTTTGAAGGTCTTGTAGAATTCTGCGCTGAAGCCATCTGGTCCAGGGCTTTTTTTGGAGGGGAGACTGTTAATGACTGCTTCTATTTCCTTGGGAGATATAGGACTATTCAGTCTTTCTACCTGATCTTGACTTAATTTTGGTAGATGGAATCTGTCAAGAAAGTTATCCATTTCATTTAGATTTTCAAATTTTGTGCCATATAGGCTTTTGTAGTATGACCTAATAATCGTTTGGATTTTCTCAGTGTCTGTAGTTATGTCCCCATTTTCCTTTCTGATTTTGCTGATTTGTATGGTTTCTCTCTGCTTTTTAGTTAGTTTGGCTAAGGGTTTGTCTATCTTGTTGATTTTCTCAAAGAACCAGCTTTTTGTTTCATTGATTCTTTGGATAATTTTATTTGTTTCTAATTGATTGATTTCTGCCCTTAGTTTGATTATTTCCAGCCGTCTGCTCCTCTTGGGTGTATCTGCTTCTTTTTTTTCTAGGTTTTTCAGTTGGGCCATTAAGTTGTTTGTATGTGATGTTACGGATTTCTTCTTGTAGGCACTTAGTGCTATAAATTTTCCTCTGAGCACTGCTTTCAATGTGTCCCATAAATTTGGGTATGTTGTGCCTTCATTTTCATTGAATTCTAGGAAGTCTTTAATTTCTTTCTTTATTTCTTCCTTGACCCAGCTGTCATTGAGTAATAAGTTGTTCAGTTTCCATGTGCATGTCGGCTTTTTGTTGTTTCTGTTGTTGTTGATGTCCAGCTTTAGTCCATGGTGGTCAGATAGTATACAAGGGATTATTTCAATCCTTTTGTATCTGTTGAGGCTTGCTTTGTGACCAACTATATGGTCTATTTTGGAGAAGGTTCCATGTGGTGCTGAAAAGAAGGTGTATTCTTTTGAGTTTGGGTGAAAAGATCTGTAGACATCTATTAGGTCCATTTGATTTAGGGATTCTGTGAGTGCTTTCATTTCCCTATTTGTTGTTTGTCTGGTTGATCTGTCCCTTGATGAGAGTGGGGTGTTGAAGTCTCCCACTATTAAGGTATTAGGATCAATGTATGATTTAAGCTTTAATATTGTTTCATTTACGAATGTAGGTGCTCTTGTATTTGGGGCATAGATATTCAAAATTGTGATGTCCTCTTGTTGGATTTTTCCTTTGATGAGAATATAGTGGCCCTCCTTATCTTTTTTGATTAACTTGGGTTGAAAGTCTATTTTATTAGATATTAGGATGGCTACTCCAGCTTGTTTTCTGGAACCATTTGCTTGAAAAACATTTTTCCAGCCCTTTACTCTGAGGTAGTGTTTATCTTTGTTGCATAGGTGTGTTTCTTGGATGCAACAGAATGTTGGGTCCTGTTTCCGTAACCATTCTGTTATCCTGTGTCTTTTTATTGGTGAGTTGAGTCCATTAATATTGATAGATAATATTTACCAATGCATGTTAGTTCCTTTTGTAATGGAGTCGATGATCTTACCTTGTTTCATTGCTTGTTTTCTTTTCATTTTTGTTGGGACATTATCTGTATGCCCTGTTTTCTTGGGTGAATTCGTTTTCGTTGGATTGGAGTTTTCCTTCTAGTATCTTCTGTAGGCTTGGTTTGCTGTATAGATATTGCGTAAATTTAGTTTTGTCATGGAATATTTTGTTTTCTCCATCTATGTTGATTGAAAGCTTTGCAGGGTATAGTAGTCTGGGTTGACATTTGTGATCTCTTAGAGTCTCCATGATGCTTGCCCAGGCCCTTCTGGCTTTCCTAGTTTCTGATGAGAAGTCTGGTGTGATTCTGATAGGTCTACCTTCATATGTTACTTGGCCTTTTTCCCTTGCTGCTTTTAATATCTTTTCTTTGTTCTGTAGATTTAGTGTTTTGACTATGATGTGACGTGATGTGTTTCTTTTCTGGTCTAGTCTATTTGGTGTTCTGTAGGCCTCTTGTATATTTATGGACATCTCTTTCTTTAAGTTGGGAAAATTTTCTTCTATGATTTTCTTGATAATATTTTCTGGACCTTGGAGCCTGGAGTCTTCTTTTTCATCAATTCCTATTATTCTTAGATTTTGTCTTTTCATAGCATCCTTGATTTCTTGGATATTTTGTGATTGGAATTTTTCTGATTTTACTTTTTCTTTGAGAGAAGTATCAATTTCTGCCAGTGTGTCTTCAGCTCCAGAGATTCTCTCTTCCATCTCTTGTATTCTGTTGGTGATGCTTACTTTTGTGGTTCCTGATCTTTTCTCCAAGTTCTCCAGCTCAAGAGTTTTCTCATTTTGTGTTTTCTTTATTGATTCTAATTCTGTTTTCATGCCTTGCACCATTTCTTCCATGTGTTTGAATTTGGATTCCTGTCTCTACGATGGACTCTATTTTTTTGTTCATTTCCTTTTTGTATGCCACTAATTTTTTCTCTACTTGTGCCTCTATTTGTTTGGCTATGTTTGCCTGTGTTTCTTTAAGGGTTTTGTCTATTTCTTCTTTCTTTACCTCCAATTGACTGGCCAACTCTTTGAAAGATTTGTTCATTTCCTCCTTATGAGCCTCAAATAATTGAGCAAGCATGGCTTTAAGGTCATTTTCCTGTGCTTCTGATGAATTGGAGTATCCATCGATTTTGGGGTTTGCTGGTGAAGTCATGATGTCCTGATTTATGTTGGAAATGTTCTTTCGCCTACCCCTGGCCATTGGCTTATCTGAGACCTTCCCTGTTTTTGAATTCTGCCGATCAGACTGGTACTGTCTCTCTCTCGAGTCTGGAGAATTCTTCAGGAAGTTGAGAGAGGTCCCGTGTCCTTAGCGTATGCTGAGGACTAGCTGTACCTGTGGGAGGAAAGTACGCAGGCGCAAACAGAGGCAAATGCAAGCGTGCGTGCGTGCGTGTGTATATGTGTGTGTGTGTGTAAGTGGGTGTGGGCGTGTGTCTCGCGGGACAGAGTGATGGCTAATGTTGAACCCTTGAGTGTGTGGGAGGGGCTCTGCAATGTATATGTCGCAGGCGCTAGTGATGATCGCAGCGCAATTTCTGGCATTAACTGCCTTAACTCCTCAATTAGACCCACAGAGCAGGAACTTCAATGTTCCAAGTGCCCCTCTGTTTCCCAAAGTGGGTATATGGGTGGGAGGGGGTTCGATGCCTGGCTTCTGTTTTAGAAGAACCCAGGATCAGTGGAGCTGCAGATTCTCAAGGGTGCACTCACTTACAGGCAGGACACTTGGCAGAGATCGGCGTATCTGGGCTGTCTGCTCTCTGGTTTGGCCCTGCTTCTTTGATGTGCTCCGCCAGTTCCGTGCTGTTGTCACTGCCAGGTTATGAGGTCTTGCTGCAGCTGGAGATTTCAGGGTGGTCACGTCAGTGGGAATCGGGGTAACCAGCCTTTCTGTTCTCTGGTTTGGCCCTGGTTAGTCTTAAACTGGAGGGCTGATATGCCCCGCCAGCTCAGTGCTGCTCTGCCGCCAGGTTAAAAAGTCCCGCTGTAACTGGAGACTGGGTTGCTAGTCCAGATGCTTTCTGGGAAGTCCTGGGGTCTCTTTACTGTGCTCTCCAAGCTTCGGAGGCCCAGCGCCTGGTGTGTCTAGCTTGTATGGCGTTTCTGTCTGGTTTTGGTGAGTATATAGCGTATTCTCTGTCACTGTGGGATTGGGCGGGCCGTACCGTCAGTGATGGCGCTCCTGTGGAGATAGTATGGTGTCTAGCAGACTCAGGCCCTGGGAGGATGGTGCAGCCGCCGCGCGTGAATCTGGGGCTCCGAGACACAGTACTGCTGGCCTTTGCCGATAAGGGGATTGGGGCTCCGCCTCAGTGGCTGCAGGCCCCAGGCAGTTAGGTCTGCGCTGAGAAAGGCGAGTCTGCTGTGCTGAGGAGGAGGGAGGTCTGGGGGAGGGGAGTGCCGAGAGATCAAAGGATCGTTTCTCACCTTCCCCAAACAAGTCCCTGGGTGACCGGAGACCAAGGTTTTCACCTCCTGAGATGTTCCCTGCTGTTTAGAAAATCTCTCCGTTGTTTCCCTGGCTTCAGAAGTTCTTCCACTCATCAACTCAGAACTTTATCTCTTCCACAGCTTGGAAACTGTGTGTGCTAGTCGCCATCTTGGCTCCACCCCCCCCCATACAGAAAATTATACGATATTAAATACGAGTATTTTGATGGTGATAGACTATTAAGGTTTTCATTGCTCTGTTGAATAACTATGTTGTTGATCTTATTATCTTTTTTCTTTTAATATGTATTACAGTTCTTACGTCTATGAGCTTTATTGTTCAATAAATTGTTTTCCGTTACCCTTTCACAGTTTTCCCTCCCTCTTGTTCTCCCTGCCACGGCCTTTCTTATTTACCAGGATCCTTCCCAGAGCACTGTACATTCTAGGCCAGGTTGCTGTATACTCTATCACTGATCAATAGAGCTTCACCCTCTGCTCTTCTTTCTTCCCTCCATCAGTCTCTTCTTCCCTTTTTCTTTCTCCTTTTATTTTCAAATTCTGAATAAGCTATGCCTCTTGATTCTCTTAAAACCTGTAGCTCCTTTTTATACATCACACAGTGCTTTTCATGTCTATCTGGTTTCCTTTCCTTCATTTTCCCAGTTTACTACCTTTCCCTTTAATCTGGTATTTATCTTCTTGGCTTAGTTAAACATTTAATCATTTTTTCTTATCTGCAAATTTTTCTTAATACTCTGAGAAGTTTTATTCACAATAATTTTCTATCCTATACTTGATGTCTGACTAATGACTCATGTGTTTGGAAATCATGTTTGTCACTTTTATTATTGTTTTTTAGATGGTATCTTTTTTTCAAATTTATTTGTTCAGATTTTATGATAAGCCCATGTTTATCTGAATTTTAAACTGTAAAAATTCTGAAAACCAAAATTGGAAATTTCTTTTTCCCAAACTGTGTTTTGCATTTTTATGTTCCAAATGCCAGAAATAATTAGTTATTCTCCTCAATTTGTGGTTTCCTGGAATACTTGGTACTATAAATCTGAACCACAAACCAAATATAGAGATGACTGCTTGGCAGAGTCTTAGAATAACTATTGCTACATGTTAACAGTACTGGTAATACTAGCTCCAGAATGCTTCCTTTAAGCATTGTTGAACCTTTTTGAGGTTGAGGCATAATGCCAATGTTCATTTCATGCTCAGAAACCACACAATAAAATTACAAAAAGGAAGGAAAGAAAGGAAGGAAGGAAGAAAGAAAGAAAAGAAGGAAAAGAAAGAAAAACCAACCTCTAATCTCACAGGGGCTGGGGATGGCTCAGTGGTTATGAGCACTAGCTGTTCTTACAGCGAACTTGGTTTTGTTCCCAGCACGCGCATGATAGTCAATAACTATCAGTAACTCCAACTCCAGGAGACATGATGCCATCTTCTGACCTCTGTAGATATTGCAAGCACAGATGGCACACAGCCATAATGTGTAGGCAAAACATACACATAAAATAAAATAATTTAAAATTAATCCTACAATATATTTCAAGATTTTTTCGATTTTGTGTTGGGAAATATTCATAGCTCTCTTTCAGCATGAACCATAGGCTGCTTATAGCCCATATTCTGAGATTTATCTCTTACTTTCTACAATACTCATGGTTTTCTAGAGCCTTCAAAATACCTGCTTTTTACCATCATGATAACCAATATAACACATCAACCCGATGTCCTGTGGAATAATTTGAAGATTGCAGTTCTTATAAACTAATGGCTAAGGGACAACGGATTGACATAGATTTAAAAGTAGTGAAAAAAAAAGTATGTGCTTGTTAACTAAGCAAATGCAAACTGCTTCATTTTGCCTGCACATTAGGATCACCATGTGCCTACCAATGGTAAACTAGAGGTAGAGGAAATGGTACCTCTGCACAAAAACACTACATAATCCTAGATGCCTCAGTTGAACTGACCATCCTCTGATGTCTCGGCTCTTCCTACCTACATTGTTCCTATGCAGTGCACGGGGACAATGAATTGGGCGTGTGGTTGGAATTTTCACCCTCCATATTCCACGAGTTTAATGTAGCAGTGTACCCTGTGCTTCCTCAAGATGAGATAGGACTTTGGGAACTGAGTTTTAAGGAAGAACTCTCTAACCTATAAGATCACAAATGAAGTTGCTGCTTCTGCGGTGATTACAAAGAACCTGTCTAATTGGATTCGGAATGATTGCTAAGGCAGACCCTCGGCAAGGAAATGCACACTGAGCATCTATGTCCAGTCTATTCTTCTGTAATGCCCTTTTAACTCAGGGGCTCAGCGAGCAGTCTCATCAGCAGAACTTAGCTCATCCTTGCTACACAGGCATTTGAGTAAAGATTATTAATAAAGGAGATTTGATAAGTAAAAAAGAGGTTGATTTGGGTGTTGGGCCAGGCCTTTATTGTTGGTATTTCTGGTTTTTATTCAGTCTCTCCAAAGGTTCCATTGTGTCTTAAAAGAGAAGCAGCTTTGATTATAACTGCAGATATATAGAGGGCATTTTAAAATAACATTTACAGAATTATAAACAGCAGTAAGAATTATACAGTTCATTTTCTTTATGAATTTAGTCAGTATAGTAGCTCTTTGTTGTTATACTGTAGATGAGGTCTTTATTTTGAAGTTGTCTGTATTCTCAGCATCATTCACCAGCAGGATTGCATCATTCCATACTCATAGCATTTAGCTTTTCAGTGGCTAATAATTTAAATTTATATCCTCTACCCACCAATGCTTTGAAATTATTGTTAGGAATTGTAGCTTCGTGTTGCCTATTGGGCACTTTACTAGGTGTCTGACACTATGCTAAGCATTTTCACCGTCTTACCTTAATGTGCCTAACAATTCTACAAAGTAGTTACTGTCACAGTTGTCGTTTTGCATGTCTGGAGTCTATGACACAAAAGGCCAAGTAAGTGCTAGTACAAACTCTGAAACAGCCAGACTAAGATTTGAATCAGATGACATTAGTTAGAGTCTCTAATGTAACCTCATCACTGGCATCACCACTCTATTACTCCTTCAAAGTGTCCCTCATTTTCAGTAAATTTTGCACTCATGTGCTAAAGAATTAAAATGTGGAGAAGGGTACACACACAAAGCATCAGTTAAAACAGCCATCTGAAATCTCTCAGCTCAGATAAGGGCATGTTTTTCTTTAATTACAAAAATGAAAATGTTGTAAAGAAATGTCATGCTCCAACTTCATGAGCAGTCTGAATCTTAAGCAATTATGTTGTTAATAAACAATGATAAGGAAATATCTAAGTGTCCCTATGTCCCTATGGTAGTATGTTTCCAGAATTAGGTTATCTTGGGCTACTGTGAAGTATAAGCTATATACTACAGAATTATGTGAATATTTTCATGAACTCTAGCATGATTGTTATTATTGTCATTGTGAACTCCTAAAAGAATATGTACTGTTAAAGTATCAATCTGTAAACATATGTTTATCTTAAAAGACACAGTGGAACATTTAATAGTATCACCTGGCATATGTAGCACTGAAATTGATGTTTCCTCAGTGTTATTTAAACTCACAGAGAACAGTGATGGAATCTGGCCAGTTCTGCCTCAAGCCTCTTTCTTTCAGCTGTGTTAAAGGTCATATTACATGAAGTCCTGCTCATGAGTTTTATATTTCACAGTATGATTTTTTTTATATTTTTGATCACACGGCTTCATTTCCAATAGCAGAGATGTGATATGTTGTTTCCTGTTGGCATTTGTGGTTTTCTTAAAGGTGGTGGTTTGTCAGGATAGTTGAGTGGATAAAAGCTTGTCACTGAGCCAAATGATCAGAATTTGATCCCAGGAATCCACACAAGCAAAGAGAGCACCAATTCTCTTAAGTCTTCCATTGACCTATGCTTGTACATTTGGAACTTTTACACACTCATGCACATAGACACACAAACATGTACCCGCACTGTAAAACAGACAGACAGATAAGTAGATAGATGGATAGATAGATAGATAGATAGATAGATAGATAGATAGATAGATAGATGAAATAATTAAAAGAACTAACAAAGAGAACTCAGACCATCACATATTTTTCCTCATAACTATGAAGCTTCTGGTAAATAGGGAAGTGGTTCACCCCATCCTCTCCACTGTGGATGTGAGATACACAGAAGATCCCTAGTTCTCAGAGCCTTTAAAGTTCACCCACCACCTTTTTAATCTACTAGTGTACATGTCTGTCTGTCTGTCTGTCTGTCTGTCTTCTATCTAGTGATGACATAAAGTGAGTTTTATTATCTTCTTTCTTCATTTTTCATGTAGTCTCTTAGGTGTTCTAAACTCATACTTTACGACAGTTCAACTTCTTCCATTTTAGCACTGTGATACATTTAAAACTTTTGACATAAAATCACAGGACCTACATTAGAATAATTTGTTCATAGTATCTCTCGGTAGTAACCCCGAACTATGCCAACATCTTATACTCCTCCCAGAGTTTACCTTAGCAACAAAGGTCTTAGAAGTTGTCTGTTAAGTATGCTGATGTGAAGGAAAATATTCATTTTCATTTGCAGTTCCAGGTGCAGCATTATGTCTCGCAGAGCCTCGTGACCTTAGGAAGCTGTGGCTTGTTGAGGAAGTCGATTATATCGCTACTGCTATCGGAGGTAAACAGCTTTGTGGACGACCTGGGAGCCATCATTCAGGTACGTGGAGCTTGAGGCTGTAACTCATTAACGGTGCTTAACACAACTATCAGCTTTTGGCTTTGTTCTCTTTCTCTTTTTTTCTTCCCACATTGATTTGGCACAATTTCACTTGTTCACATATATTGCGTTATCTCAAATATATGTGAATATTCCTGCCTACTGAATTTATAGAAAGGTACTTCAGCCAGGACGGCTTTTGTATGCTTCCTTGTTCTTTGTTTTGTTTTGTTTTGTTTAAGTAAACTTCTCTTGTCTGGCACACATGTACCAAATTTTCTGTTCTTTTTAGCAAAGGAATATTCAGACAAATAGACTGAAATATTCCCAGTGGTAGTATAAAGTGAAAAACTGAAAAAAAGAAAATGTGGATACAGGAGGATCCTAAATAGAGGATGGTTCATCTACCCAATTGCCTGAGAGAATTTTCCAGCTGAATTTTAAATATCCTGTTGTCAAGAAGTACACAATCCAATTAAACAGAGGTCTCTGGAGTGGGATGGTGGACATCAATATTGTAAAAGTATGCCTGGTAATCCGCTATTCAGCCTAGGCTTAATACCAGTGCTCCCCGCCCTTTCATCTGTACAAAGCTTTGCTTCCCACCTTTGATAAACATGTAAAAGGAATATAAGGCATTCCCAGATTTTGATGTTGGTAATTGAAGCTTCCTGTGCTTACCTTATGTCACTTTATTATTCTTACGGATTCTTCTCTATTGTAGCATTCATAAGAAATCAGAAACGAGTTGACTATTTAGGTAAAAGTAAAAGAAATTTAATGATTCAAATCAACTGTAGAGTTTTAAAGTGCTTTTTAACTAGGTGCTTACCTCTTCTCTACATTTATCGCAGTGTTTTTAAAACTGTTTTTCTAGTCTTGTTAGTGGATACCATGTTATATCAGCAACTGTTTAAGTGATTCTACAAGGTAGGCTCATAAAGTCACTGTCACAGATCTAAAGGGGTAAAATAAATCAAGCTGACTGCTGTAAAAAGAACAAAATGTTGAAATAAATGAGTGGTGCTATTTGTATGAGTTCCAAGGTCAAAGAACTGGTTATAATAGTTTACAAGCCCAAAGTACTTCCTGTCAAAGAAACAACGTTAAAAATAATGATTTGAGTACAGTCAGGATAGGCTAGCAGAACGCAAAGGAACTGGGTTGTTGTGTGATGAGAGGTGTCTCAGGGATTCTGAGAAACGATATGGGTTTGGTACTCAACAGGAAACAATGTGTGAAATAAATTTAATTGAACTGAATTGTTTGTTTGAAATATAAGAACAAATTAAGAAGTCAGAATTTTATGTGCATAGTTTCACTTAATTTTTAAATTTTTTATTTTATTATTTTTTTTACAATTTATTTATTTTGTGGTCTGGTTGTAGTCCGTTCCCTCATCTCCTCCCAGTACCTCTTCCCTTCCTCTTCCCTCCATTGCCCGCCCCTAGTCCACTGAAAAGGTAAAGTCCTCTTTCCTTACTATCTGACTCTAGCCTATCAAGTCTCATCATAATTGTCTGTTTCCTCTTCCTCTGTGTTCTGGTAATTCCACACTGCCAGGCGGAAGTGATCAAAGAGCAGGCAACAATTCCTTTCAGAGAATCTGTCCCTGCTCCCCTACTCACTTGGAGATTGAGCTGTCTATGGTCGACTTCTTAGCAGGGAGTCTAGGTCTTCTCCATGCATGGTCCTTGGATGATGTATCAAGTCTTTGTAGGCTGCCTGGGTGCAGAATTTTGGATTTGCTGGTCTGCTTGTGGAGCCCCTGTCCCCTCCAAGTCCTCCACTTCTTTCATAAGACTCCCTGCACTTTGGCTGTGATTCTCTGAATCTGCTTCTATCCCCTGCTGAGTGGAGTCTTTCAGAGAACATCTGTGATAGGCTCCCTTCCTGTTCCCTTTCTTCCCAGCTTCCTGTTTGCCCTTCTGAATGAGAAGTAAGCATCCTCCCTAGGGTCTTCCTTGTTGCTTAGCTTCTTTGGACCTGTGGATTTTAGTATGGTTATCCTGCACTGTAGGTCTAATATCTGCTTATCATGAGTGCATACAATGTGCGTATTTCTGTGTCTGCGTTTCCTCACTCAAGATGATATTTTTAGTTCCGTCCATTTGCCTGCAAATTTCATGATTTCTTTGTTTTTAATATCTGAGTAGTATTCCATTGTGCAAATGTACCACAATGTCTGTATCCATTCTTTTGATGAGGGACATCTGGGTTGTTTCCAGATTCTGGCTATTAGGAATAAAGCTGTCATGAGCATAGTTGGGCAAGTTTCCTTGTTGTACGGTGGAACGTCTTTTGGGACATAACGTCTTATGTCCAGGAGTGGTATAGCTGGGTCTTTAGGTAGAGCTATTCCCAGTTTTCCGAGAAAGCACCAGATGGATTTCCAAAGTGGTTGAACAAGTTTGCACTGCCACCAGCAATGGAGGAGAGTTCCCTTTCTCCACATCCTTTCCAGCATGTGTTGTCACTTGAGTTTTTTATCTTAGCCATTCTGATAAGTGTAAGATGGAATCTCATTTAATTCTGAAGCAGCATCATGAAACACATATACTACTTATCTAGTTCATAGACACAGAAGCTAAATCTTAATGTCGATAACACACTTGACCATGACTGCAAAATGACATCTGCAAATGTGTAATTTTTACTTAGGTGTTATGATATACTGCTCTAAAATAACGCATGGAGGGGTTGGAGAAATGAGTTAGCGGTTAAGAGCACATACTGTTCTTGTAGTGGACCAAGTTCAGGATCAAGCACCCATCAAAGCTGCCCATTATTCCATTTCCAGGGGATTCAGTGGCCTCTCCTGGACTCCAGGTGTTGTCAGCTTGCACTTGGCACACAGGAATGCATGCTGTTTAAAACATATGTAAAATAGGGAGTGAAGGAAGGTGGAGGGAAGAAAGTGAATTTAAATAATAAAAGAAAAAAACAGCAATAAGACAGTAAACAACTAATTGTTTGCAGGCATTTGTAGTAAATGCATCATTTGAGCTCTCCCAATCAATCCTTTTGACAAGCCTTCCAAATATTAGTATTGATCAAAGACAAAGAAACTATAAGTCAGCATTTCTAGTGGCAAATAACAGAATGCTGTGCAGCCAATTTAAACAAATGGATTAATGAGAAACTATGGAATTTGGGAGTGGTCTGAAGGATGAGACTCCAGCCGTGCTTTCCTGTATTAAGCCATTATCATACAACAGAATTAGGCTACCAGTAGCATAGCTACAATTTTTCACATTACACACCATGAAGCTGTGTACTGAATTAATTGGTACTTGTTCTTCTTTGGCGTTCTGAGAGTTCAGTCTCAGCACAGTGTGAGCAGATCATGTGAGCACTGTGTAAGATCTGACTTACTAAATAGCTTACTTTCAGTTGAATGTTTTTTTTTTCATATATATACAACCAAAAACACATTCAGAAACTATAGGCAAGGAAAAAGTAAAATATTTAATTACATGCATTTTTATCTTATTTGAAACTGTGAAAAGAGGATAGAATAATGAGTGGTAATGTTAGCTTATAAATTATATCTAAGGGTCAGAGAGTCGGTGCCATGTTCTTAGAGGAAGAACAGTAATAGCACCATTGAAAAGCTTGCATGTGGGAAGCCAGTGGGAATGCAAAGGTGTACAGGTGAAGATTGGATACAACAAGCCACTTATTCCCAGGTCCCACTGCATTATGTATACCAACAGATTCTAAGTTAAAGTCAATGTGAAGAGATTTAACTTAACCAAAAAATATTACCCAATTAAGAAATGTAGAAATATCACTGAAAAGAAGCTACTGTGGAAAAAAATGCTTGTGTGTGGACAAAGATGGAGTTTGAATGTAATGAACAGGAGGAAGTTTTGAAGTACCACAAATATAGGCAGATGGGAATATGAGACAGTCTTTGGAGAGGTCTTAGCTGATTCACAGTTGGCTGCTAGAGCAACCTGGAAAACCAAAGCCACTATCATGTCATCAGTGTCTTCTCTGTAGACATGTAAAAAACAAAAGAATATAACCTAGAAGCTTTAGGAGAAAAATTAGTTAGTAGAAATAAAACCCAAACTGAAGGTGGAAAGATGTCTGTGTGACTAAAGTACCATGTGCTTTTTCAAGGGACCCTAGATCAATCCCTGATATCCATAAGGCAGCTCACATCAGGTAGAATATCCTAAGTGATTCACCGTCCTCTTCTGGCCTCTGAAGGCACTGCACACATGAGGGACAAAGACATCATGCAGAATTCCCACACACATTAAATAAAATAAAATAAATCCAGGAGATAATGACATTGTTAGCTATTGTAAATGTGTTATGATAGTTTAAGGACATCTGTTATAAATCTGTCACATATCTTAAATCAAATCAGAATAGTAATAAGAAAATAGATTTCAAAACTAAAATGTTTTGAAAGCAATGTACCTATGAATAAAGCTGTGAAAACATAAATAAATATAAAAATGAATGAAATCCATTCCAGTAAACTCAGTAACTTACAGTGCTCACACATTTCTTAATTGCCAGTCTCCAAAGTGAGGTGAAGAAGAAATAGAAGGTAAAGTTACCTTCTGTGTGCTAGATGCATTACATGTACAATAATAATCAATTACCCAAGTAAAAGTCTGGGGTCAAATGATAAAACTCTTACACAAATCCTAGAACAGCAATTCTCAGCCTGGGGATAGTGACCCCTTTAGAGGGATCACATTCAGATGTGCTGCATACCATATATTTACATTATGATGCGTAACAGTAGCAAAATTACAATTTTGAAGTAGCAACAAAATAATGTTATGGTTGGGGGGTCACCACAACATGAGCAGCCGTATTAAAGTGTCACTTCAGTAGGAAGGTTGAAAACCACTGCTTTAGGAGATAAGAAACTTTTCTGAATTCAATTTAGAAGGCCACTTGTTATCTGTCAAAACTAGAAAAACACACTAACAGCAAATACCAAAGCCTCATATCGATATCTCTCATAAACATAGAAAGAGAAGCTGTACTAAATAAATATTAGGAAATGGAATGAAACAATATATGAAAATACTAGTAATACCAAACAATCAAGTAGAATTTACCCAAGGGAAAAAAACACTGCATTTATCATTATGCATATATATATACATACATTCTAATAATAACCTGTAATTTTTGTATATTGCTTGGATGTATGGTTATGGTTTGCCCTGAAAACTTAAAATATATTTTGTATCATTTCTATTAGCAAGTTAGGCTGCTGTACTTTTGGAGTAATATGGGTCACGTTATCATTGTTTACAGTCAGCATGACCATGAATATAAAAAAATCCAAAATTGTTTTCTAAGGTAACAGTCTGTAAATAATCCCTCATACATATAGCCAATTGATTTTATACTTACTTTAAGGCAATTCCATTGGGAAAGATTGGGGCAATGCTCAGTATGATAATGGGGAATATACCGGGACAAACCCTTTATAAAATTGCTGTATTAGTGGTCAGAAAGAACATGAATAATTCACAACAACAAGAATATGTGCTGGGTAGAATTGCTAAGTTTTTTTTTTTTTTTAAGGACTAACACTTCTATATATTAAAAAGTGGGGATCAACTTGAATTCATAAATTTTTATGGGAACTGTAACAAATGCACATATTTTCTTAGAAAGTTAAGCATTGTCTTGAGCCACCATTTGGCTTCACAATTCAATAACTGTTTACATTTTGAAAAACTATTCATGTATGTTAATTGTATCTTTGTGGTAGTTTGGATGATAAATGCCCCCCAAAGGCTCCAGTATTTGAACAATTTCAGTCCCCAGTTGGTGATGCTGTTTTGGAAGATTTAGGTAGTTTGCCCTTGCTGGGGAAACTATGTCACTGGACGCAGGCTTTGAGAATCTCAAATCTCTGTCACTTTTAGTTTGCTCTCCGCTGTGTGCTTGGATTTGAAGATGTGAGTTCTCAGCTACATGAACTCACCTATTGCTTGTTGCCATGGCTCCCTGCTTTGATGGGCTCTTAACCCTTTGTTCCTAGATTTTTTTTGAAATAATTATATTAAGTTGAAAAGGAGGTTGAAATATCCAAGGAAGAGAAATACTCAGTGGTAAAATTATGGATACAAAATCATTGCACACATCTGACACTCTTCCAACATACACATACTTTAAAATTATTGTTTCTAAAAATAAATTCTGGAGTAATACAGGAGAAAATATTACTGTATTTAAATTTGCATATTTTATGAATGAACTCCTATGCCTTTTCATTAGAAATATTTTATCTTGAAGAGAAAAGTTCTCCTTGCATATCAGAAATATACTGACTGAAGATGAAAGTCCAAATTGATTGCATTTTTACAGAAATGTTTTTCTACTTACCACTGCTGTCTACTCAGCATGTTTTTGGAAACAGTAGCCAAATTATTAAAATAAAAGGTACATTTGGAACATCAGTAAGAACAAGTGAGATCTGAATTTTGAGTAACATATTCATACTCTTATTAAATAGTTCATTGACACAGTGTTTACAAAGTAGATGAAATGTCTACATGATGACGATTTAAATTTTAGAATAAAAGCATGGAAGGGAAGAAACTCAAAAAGCATGTTACTTATACCTTTTATCTATCTTTTTTCTTATTCAGTAACATAAAAACTAAGCGGTTCATTAATACAATAGACATGCCCTGTACTGAATACGGCGTGTTTATTCACACATATTCCTAATACAAAGCTAACTGAATTTTCTACATCAGGGTAAATTATACTAACAAAATAAGTAGTTTTTATCTAAGACACTGAGAAAAATAATCATAGTAATAAATCTGAGCAAGAAACAGCTGGCCTATTTCATATGAGAGAGAAACTGGACTCTTCCAACATTGTTAATCTTTTACTGATACTGTAGATCTAAGAGCTTTGGCTCAAACAGCTGCCAGTCAACTCATTGTGTAGAATAGAATTTATTTTCACGTGCTCGAGTATAAAAACTGATGATTAGGGGCCCTTGGTATGTGCTCTTCTGCTTTTATTTATTTAAAATGAATTCATACAAATTCTTGATAATGAGTCCCGAATTATCATGCATGCGCATTTACCATGTGTGCATTTCCTTATGTAAACAATCATTGTGTCTGGGCAGAGCAAGGCTCAAATTTTCCCAAAATTCCAAATGAACATAAAAATTTCTTCATTTTCTGAAAACCTTTTAAAAACTGTTTGTTGGCAAAAGCATTTATCTGTTGAATGATCAATAGAGTGTTTGTCAGTTGAAGACTGGATTATTTTACTTTATATATTTTTTAGGACTGTTGTACATCACTACTGTATTCATACCATTTCCATCCTACTCCATTCAAACTCCTCTCATGTCCCATTACCCAGTCCCTAATTAATGGCCGCCCCTTCTTTTTAAATTTATTATTATTATTATTATGTGTGTGTGTGTATCTGTGTGTCTGTGTGTCTGTTGAGCAGCTATGGATTTCTGGATTTCTCTAATGATATCCATCTTCTATAGAATGAAAAGGAAAAACTTAAGAAGTGCTTGGTATCTGGTAAATGTGGTAGGATAGCTTAGTGTCTCCCAAAAGCCCACATGTTAACAGTCTGCTCCCAAATGTGGTAATATTGAGAAATTCAGCCTTGTGAGGTGATTGGTTCTTTAGGTATCTATCCTGATAAATATGTTAATTTAGTTGTGGTTTTAGAGTTTTGTGCTGATATATATATATATATTATTTTATAATATATATATATTATTTTTTTATCATCTTGACACAAGCTAGAGGTGTCAGAAAAGAGGGAATTTCAATTGGACAAGTTTGTGGGGCCATTTTCTGATTGATTTGGGAGGGCCCAGCCCACTATGAACTGTGCCAGCCTTGAGCCAGTGGCCCTGAGATCTGTGGCTGAGTGAGCCGCAGTGCAGCCTAGGCAAGGATCACTCCTCTGTAGTCTCTAAATCAGTTCTTGCCTCCTAGTTACTGTCCTGAGTTCTTTCTTGGATTCCCCTCCGTGACGGTGTGTGATCAGGGAATATAAGCTAAATAAGCAGTTTTTTTTTTTTTAGAATTTTTTTTATTAATTACACTTTATTCATTTTGTATCCCCCCATAAGCCCCTCCCTCCTCCCCTCCCGATCCCACCCTCCCTCCCCTTTCTGCATGCATGCCACTCCCCAAGTCCACTGATAGGGGAGGTTCTCCTCTCCTTTCTGATCTCATGACATACCACTGCAATAGAAAGCAAGCAAAGACCAGTTCAAAGGGCATGGGGCAGGGACTGTGTCAGAGAACTCAGCTTGCTTTTTGTTACCAAGACCATGAGCGGAACAAGCTCTCTCCAGCAAGTACTTGCTTCTATCTTTCTACCTTGCCCTAGAAGCCATGCTGTCCATGGACAGAAAACTCAGAAATTATGTGGTGAAATAAATCTATCTCCTTAGCATTGATTTTTTTTCCTCAGATATTTCTTTTTTCACATTGTTAGAAATCTAATAAATCAAAATGTTCCTCTTATGTGCTCTAAGATCTGGAGTATATTGTTAGGTCTTTGTGGACATAATGTAAATGTCAACAAAAATGTAAAAGGTTCAAGATATTTGCGAGCTCTGTTTGTAAGGCCAAAGAACATATTAACACTAACACTGATGAAAACTATGGAAAAACTAGGTAATAAATACAGAGTTTACTCAGAAAACTAAAGGTAGACCTTCTGTAAGACCCAGACCTACCTCTCCTGAACATATATCCAAATGACAATGTATGTTACAACGGAATTACTGACATATGCAGGTTTATTGCTCAACTTTTCACAAGGGCAAGGGAATGGAACCAGCCAAGATGTCCAGCGGTAGATGAATAGATTATGAAAATGTGGTATGGGGACTAGATTGGTGGCTGGTTGATTAAGTGGACTTGCTGCCTTTGAGGTAGCCTTGGTTTTGCTTCACAGCACCCAGCACCCTGCTTACAACTGTTTGAGCCTCCAGTTACAGGGGACCCTTCACCTCCAATGTCACCAGGCACACACATGCTGCATATACACAATACAGCCCAAACACTGGTCATACACTTAATTTTTAAGTACATTTTAAAATGAAAATGTGCTACAAAAATATGATAAAATTTTATTTAGCAATAAAGAAAAATGAAATTTACAAAAAGTGCTGTAACTTGCAGTTACTGTGTTCAGTGAAGTAACATAGGAAGACAAATATTATATGTTATCTCTTCTACACTTCTGATTGTTTATATGTATGTATATACAGGTGTGAGTCTGGATAAAGGTCATGAAAATAGAAAGACCATGAGCACATCAAAAATGTTTTAAGGGATAGAGAGATAGTAATAGAACATTTATGGTATGAAAGAATTATTGAAAGAGAATTTATTGACATTAGAAAAGTACGGGGGTACAGGGAGTCGGAAAAGAAAAGTGGGAGAGGTTCAGTAAAAGTACATGTCTGAAAGTGGCATAGTAAGACCAATTACTTGTTTGTTTACTAAAAATGTAACATAGCTTAACAAAATGAAAAATGTCTTTTGTATCTTCAGCAGTCTTTAGTTTATTCTTGCATACATACATATATATGAGAAATATAAATCTATTATAGATTATATATGTATAATATTCCTAATCTTTTCAAGTACTGTCTATTGGAAAGATTTTTTCCAATACATGTTTAGGTCCTTCATTCTGTTCCATTGTTCTGAGGCTACTGCTGTTATCACAATATACCTGTAGTAAACCTGAAGGATATTTTTTTTCCTCAGTTTCTACCTCGTACAGTTTATTAATGTTATATGTAAACCTACTTATGGTTTTATATAGTTACTGAAAATATTTATCAGTATTAAAAGTCTCTGATAGTCTGTAGAATCCTTTAAAACTAGAATAGTTTTATCTGCAAATTGCTGTTGTTTACCTCTTCCTTTTTCCTGTCATATCATATTTATATCTTTCTTTTGTTTATCTGATTTTGTCAACTTAAGCAGTATAGTGAATGAGAGTTAAAAATGTTGACAGCCTTGTTTCATTACAGATTTTAGGGGAAATGCTTCAATTCCCCTGATGTAAAATAATATTGGCTATAGACTTAATGAATAACCTTTACTATGTTGAGATACGTTCTGTTTTTAATCTCTAGTCTTTTCCAGTGTTCTACTATGAAAGTATATGGTCAGGTCTAATTTCTTTGACAGGTATGCCAGGGGTGCAAATGGGATTCCCAGTTGGTGGCCTAGGATGCCATGGGCATACCCCTCTTTTTCTGCTGCACAAAGAAAGAAGGAATGGGTTAGATCTGGGAGGTGTGAGACCAGGCCCTGAAGGACAGCCTGTTGGAACTTCTGAAAAGGCTTGGTAATGGTATGAGATTCATATGAGGGGTCAAGGGCTGCATCATGTAGAGGACATGGAGGAAAAATAGAGGAGATCCAGTAGTGTAAGAAACCAGCCATTACTAGGAGTGATAAAATCTCCTCTTTAGTAGGTGGAGACCGCAAGGGACTGAATTAGGTGTTTTCCGTCTAAGGTAATGGCTTTGTGGATTGGAGTAATTGCTAGTCCCAAGTACGTGACTGAGGGGTGGACAATTGGACCTTAGACAGTGAGACTCTGTAGCCCATGCTGGACATGAAACTTAGAAGAGCAGAGTTTGGCTAATTTGGAGGGGTGGACTGCAGAAGAGAAGGTCATCTACCTAATGTATAAATTTAGATTTGGGGAGATATAAAGAAAGTAGATCAGAGGTTCAGTTCCTTAGCTCAGAAATTAGTAACGTTTCTGTTTAAACCTTAGTGCTGTGGTATCTGCTGATTCTGTGAGGGAACACAGACATCCTTGGGCTGTGACCCTGACCAGCTGCCTACAGGAAGTTCAGGCTGCTTTTTTCCTAACGCCTAGCACATGATTATATTTATCAAAAAGACATGATCTTAAATGTGTAAGCAAGCACCTGGGAAACTAACAACAACAACAACAAAAAGCGAAACACGTAAAACAAAAATTGGCAAAACGTAGTAGAATTGGATCGGTCTCCGGTTCTTCATAAGTATTTTGGTATTCATTTCTTCGTTATTGATAATACAGTAGATGGAAAATCAATAAATACAATATAGATGCTGAATGAAGTTATTACCCACCTTGACCTCAGTGTTATTTCTGGAGTAGTTCATCAGTCAGCGGCAGACTGCGTAGTTCTTTTGAAGTGTGAGTAAGACAAGCACTGGGGGAGATCTTAATCTGCACCGCAAACAGAACTTAGCAACATTTAAAGCATTGAATTATGTATTTGATTATTATTTAACTACCATGGGACTTAACAATTAATTGGTAACTTAAGAGTATGGGGACACCCACCCAGAACTCTTTACAAATCTCACAGGACACATTTGAAGTTTTATTGACAGTCAGAAAAAAATGGGCTAAATGAAAATATAACTCCAGAATTAATAAGGTTTACATAAAGCAGTAATTATTATGGAATGTTAGAGTATCAGGGCTTATGATAGTACTGAAGAGATCCTATAAGTAATGTGGGAAATGAGAAAAGCAAGAAAGCAATTAAGTTCAAATGTACGAAAAGAATAAAATACCAAATATTAGTGATATTATAAAGAAAGAGTGGAAACAAGTAGTCAGTAATCCAAAGCTGCTTACTGGGAGAAAATGAAATAAAATCAAAGTTACCAGTGCCAATTTGAATACCACTATAGTCTTCCAAGTATTCTTCAGAAAGAAACATATAGCTTGATAGTTTACCACATCCATTAAACAGATTGAATTTTAGAACCTTCCAACAAGAAATGTAACAGCAACAGCAAATGCTATTTTAGTATGGTTCAAAGAGCATGCTAGCACACTAAACATGTAAAAAAAAAAAAACAAAACTTTGCCTCTTCTACAGCCTCTTCCAAGAAACAGAGATGTTTTGAAATTCATTTTAAGGGACTGGTAGTATCATGAAACTAAAAACTAGAGAAATATTATGGGGATCTATTTACAATGATGCCTCAAGATGTAAAAGACAGGAATCTAGTGATTGGAATAAAAGGCATTCTCCAGACTCTGTTGACGAGTTCCTGGGAAATCCAGGGAAGGATTCAGTTTAGGAAAATGGTTCAGGATATACCATATTACCCAGCAAACCTGACTTGAGCAGTAGCTGTATGAAAACTAAGTGTAGGCAATGAGATTCCAATGGACTTGAAACAAACTTTCAGGAAGGCTTATCCAGCATTAAGTATTGGTACTCCCCAAACTATGCATCTATGATCAGTTAGTTTAGAGTGTCTCAAGGATTATAGTAAACAAATGAAAAAGTAAAGTACAGCACATAAGCGTTGCTTTGTATAATGGCACATTAATCTGTTTGTATTTGTCTTTCTCTTGACACTCATACTGATAATAACTCCTTAGAGTGCATGATCATGAAGGAATGCTCTAAAATTTGTACTTGTAATTCCTAAATATTTTATGCCCTGCACAAGAAGTTCTTTGTCTATATTGAAGGCTGACACATTAAAGTCTTTCTCAAGGCCTTGGAAAACAAGTAGGAGCCTTCCAAAGGAATGCTTGAATACATTGAAATCCTCTAGACATTTAAAAATCTACAACACTCTTTTCTCAGTTTCATTTTTAAATATTAATTACAGTTTATTTACTTTGTATCCCAGCTTTAGCTCCCTCCCTCATTCTCCCCAATCCCACCCTTCCTCCCTCATCTCCTCCCTGCCCCTCTCTAAGTCCACAGATAGGGGAGGTCCTCCTCCCCTTCCATCTGACCTAAGCTTATCAGAACTCTTCAGGACTGGCTGCAATGTCCTTTTCTGTGGCCTAGCAAGGCTGATCCTCTCTCGGGGGTGGGAAGGTCAAAGAGCCAGCCACTGAGTTCATGTCAGACACAGTCCTTGTTCCCCTTACTAAAGAACCCACATGGATACTGAGTTGCCATGCGATCCATCTGCTCAGGGGTTCTAGGTTACATCCATGCATGGTCCTCGGTTGGAGTATCAGTCTCAGAAAAGACCCCTGTGCCCAGATATATTTGGTCCTTGTGGAGCTCCTGTCCTCTCCAGATGTTACTAACTCCTCCTTCTTTCATATGATTCACTGCACTCTGCCCAAGGTTTGGTTATGAGTCTCAGCATCTGCTTTGATACACTGTTAGGTAGAGTCTTTCAGAGGCCCTCTGTGGTAAGCTCCTGTCCTGTTACTTGTTTTCTCCTACTTCCAATGTCCATCCCATTTGTCTTTCTAAGTGAGGATTGATCATCTTACCCCAGGTCCTCCTCCTTGTTTAGCTTCTTTAGGTCTACAGATTTTAGTATATTTATCCTGTCTTATAGGTGTAGTATCGACTTATAAATGAGTATATATCGTGTGTGTGTTTCTGCTTTTGGGATACCTCACTCAGGATGATCTTTTCTAGATATCACTATTTGCCTGCAAATTTCATGATTTCCTTGTTTTTAATTGCTGACTAGTATTCCATTATATAAACGTACCACAATTTCTGTATCCATTCATCGTTTAAGGGTCATCCGAGTTGTTTCCAGGTTCTGGATATTATGAATAAAGCTGCTACGAATATTGTTGAGCTAATTTCCTTATTGGGAACTTAAGCATCTTTTGGATATATACCTAGGAGTGTTATAGCTGGATCTTGAGGAAACACTATTCCTAATTGTCCGAGAAAGCGCCAGATTGATTTCCAAAGTGGTTGTAACAGTTTACATTCCCACCAGCAATGGAGGAGGGTTTGTCTTTCTCCAGAGCCTCTCCAGCATGTGTTGTCATTTGAATTTTTGATCTTAGCCATTCTTATGGGTGTAAGGTGAAATCTCGCGGTCATTTTGATTTACATCTCCCTGATGGCTAAGGAAGGATGTTAAGCATCTCTGTAGGTGTTTCTCTGCCATTCTATATTCCTCTACAGAGAATTCTCTGTTTAGCTCCATACCCATTTTTTATCGGATTGCTTGATTTGTTGCTTTTTAACTTCTTTAGTTCTTTATATATTCTGGATATCAGCCCTCTGTCAGATATAGGGTGGGTGAAGATCCTTTCCCAGTCTGTAGGCTGTTTTTTTGTTCTGACGACAGTGTCTTTACAGAAGCTTTCAGTTTCATGAGGTCCCAGTTATTGATTATTGCTCTGAGAGCCTGTGCCACTGGTGTTCTGTTCAGGAAGTTGTCTCCTGTGCCAGTGAGTTCTAGGCTCTTCCCCACCTTCTAGCCGATTTAGTGTGTCTGGCTTTATGTTGAGGTCTTTGATCCACTTGGATTTTAGTTTGGGGCATGGTGATAAATACGGATCTATTTTCATTTTTCTGCATGTAGACATCCAGGTGGACCAGCACCATTTGTTGAGGATGCTGTCTTTTTTTTTCATTAAATGGTTTTGTCTTCTTTATCAAAAATAAGTACCCATAGGTGTGTGGGTTTATTTTGGGGTCTTCTGTTTGATTCCCTTGATCCACCATTCTGTTTCTATGTCAATACCATCCAGTTTTTATTACCATTGCTCTGTAATACACAGCTTGAGATCAGGGATGGAGATACCTCCAGGTGATCTGTTGTGTACAGGATCATTTTGGAAATTCTGGGTTTTTTGTTTTTCCATATGGAGTTGAGAATTTTTCTTCCAAGGTCTGAAAAGAATTGTGTTGATATTTTGATGGGAATTGCATTGAATCTGTAGATTGCTTTTGGCAGAATAACCATTTTCACTATGTTAATCCTCCCAATCTATGAACACAGGAGATCTTTCCATCCTCTGGGATCTTCTTCCAAACTAAATCCAAGAACACATAAAAGATTTGCACCATGACCAAGTAGGCTTCATCCCAGGCATGCAAGGGTGGTTCAATATACAGAAATCCATCAAGTAATCCACCATATAAACAAATTGAAGGAGAAAAACCATATGAGCATCTCCTTAGATGCCAAAAAAGCATTTACCAAAATCCAACACCCATCCATGTTTAAAGTCTTGGAGAGATCAGGGCACATACCTAAACATAGTAAAGGCAATATACAGCAAGCCTATAGCCAACATCAAACTCAATGGAGAGAAATTTAAATCAATTCCACTGAAATCAGGAACAAGGCAAGGCTGCCCACTCTCTCCTTATCTATTCAACATAGTACTGGAAGTCCTAGCTAGAGGAATAAGACAACTAAAGGAGATTAAGGGAATACAAATCAGAAAGGGAGAAGTTAAAGTTTCACTAATTGCAGATGATATGATAGTATACATGAGCGACCCTAAAAATTCAACCAGAGAACTCCTTCAGCTGATAAACACCTTCTGCAAAGTGGATGGATACAAAATTAGCTAAAAAAAAATCAGAAGCCCTCCTGTATACCAAAGACTAAAGGGCCGAAAAAGAAATTAGGGAAACAACACCCTTCACAGTAGCCACTAATAACATAAAGTACCTTGGTGTGACTCTAACCAAGCAAATAAATGTCCTGTTTGAAAATCTCTCAGTTACTTCAATAACCTGGGCATTCTCAAAATTTCTGGATATGTGTAAATAAGTTTGTGTTGAAAACTGAAATCATATGTTAAAGGATGGTAAAGTTACAGGTAATCAACCAATAAATATATAAAATTAAATAAATTGGAAAGGATTTTAGTTCATATTCTATACATGTGATTAATATGTAAGTGTGTAAGTGTTTCATAAAATGATTATATTTGAATAATTTTGTGATATCTTGAGAAAATATAAAGCACATATTGTACTGATGATTATCCAATATCTTTACAGTCCTTCAGCATCTCTTTAAAAAGCATGAGATTCATATGGCATTAGGGAGTATAATTTAATGGCCCTTAAGGAATAAAACAATCTCTTTGAATTTTAATTCATACATGAACTACATTTCCAAGCTTTAAGGACAACTTGATGATTTTGCTAGATTATCAGAATTTTTTTTTTTGTTTTTAGTGTGAGTTTCTGTTTGTTTGTGTTTGGTTGGTTTTTGAAACCACTGGAAGCCAAGTGAAACCAGACACTTGCTGTTTGAGTCTTGCATTTTCTTTCATTTGTATATTGTCGATATGGTGATGTGATAATGTGATATTGGCTCTCTGGTGGCTCAGCTTTGTGTCTATAACTCAACACCAAAACCCTTCCTCTTGTGGGCAGCTGTCTATGTTGTGTCTAGGGGTGAAGGTGGCTATGAGGAGACAGTCTGGGACAGCTCTCTAACACAGACTGTCTTTTGTCATTTGGTGTTTCTCACTGTTTCAGACCCTCCAAGGAGGTCATGTTTGCCAGATGATTCATTTTTAAACCATGTTAAGAGTAGGTCTTCATGAGTCTGTAAAGAACAAATAGGTGCTTAATACTTCAAGTATTCTATCTGGAAGGTTAATGTGCTCACCCAGCTTTTCATCAGGGACCTGTTCTTTTGTGACCTAGTTTTCTGGTGGATCTCAGAAGTGCATTGGTGTGAAGCATGCACTGAGCAGTGGTTAGCTGCTCTAGCTACTTTCTCTTACAGTGTGACACTCCCTCTAAAATATACTCAGTTCCACATGGGCAAAGTATACTCCTTCATTCTTCCATCAGTTCTTTCACAGCTGTGACACCAATGTTGTGACTTCACCTTTATTATATATGTTAATACCTAAATCTTGTGCCTCCATTTTAGTGAAAAAAGTTATTTTACATTAAATGACTTTGAAATTAATATATTCAAGTTCATAAATCGAATATTTGGATTTTTATTGCACTTCTAAGTAACTTCCCTTGAAGATTAAAAATGAAATAAATAATATACATATATTAAATTCTCAGTAAAATTTTAAAATAGAAATTACAAGTGAAACATATATTCTTAAGTTTCGGTATAATGCAGAGTACCTGGCAAGGTGGTTCAGTAGAGGGACTTGTCATCAAGGTTGGATGAAATGAGGAGGAAAGAGATATTTGACTCTCATGTGTTGTCCTCTGACCTCTGTACAGTATGTTGATGTACTTGCATCTCTCAAGACATACAGTATAAATTAAAACAAATAAAACCAGATTACTTAGTCAATTGTTCAAAATTATTTTCAAGTCACTCTTAGTAATTTTCAAATTATCAAGCCTGTGTAGGAAAAATAAGCAAACTACTGTATGTGGACCTGATCATTTGTTTATTTAAAAAAAAAACTATTTTTGATTAAAAATATACTTAGACATTTTGATTAAAAAATATACTTAATTAAAAATATTAAGGCATTTTTAAGTAAAATATAATTACATAACTTGCGCCCTTTCCTTTTTTCTCTCCAGCTCATTCCAGGTACCATTCTTCCAGCTCCTTCAGTACCCTCAAACCCAGTCTCTCCTACTCAGTCCCCACTACCTAATTCATAGCAACTTTTTTCTTGATTATGATGATATGTACATATGTATACACAAATCATCAATGTATCCCACAGAGTCTGATTTTGTTGTTTGTGTGTGTATGGTTTCAGAGTTTACCACTTTGTATTGAGAATTTTTTTTCTTTTTGAGATTATAATTTTTTTTATTTTTTTTATTTTTTATTTTTCTTTTAAGTTACAATTTGTTAACTCTGTGTCCCAGCTGTATCCCGCTCCCTCATTCCCTCCCCCTCCCCAACTCCCTCCCTGGTCTCCTCCCTGCCCCTTTCCAAGTCCACTGATAGGGGAGGACCTTCTCCCCTTTCATTTGACCCTGTTTTATCAGGTATCTTCAAGGCTGGCTGCAAAGTCCTCCTCTGTGGCCTAACAGGACTGCTCCTCCCCTGGGGGGGGGGAGGTCAAAGAGCCTGCCCTTGGAAATAGTCCTTGTTCCCCTTACTTTGGAAAACTGCTTGGTTACTGAGCTACCACGGGCCACATCCGAGCAGAAGTTCTATGTTATATACATAGATGGTCCTTGGTTGAGTGTCAATCTCAGAAAAGACCCTGTGCCTGGATATATTTGGTATTTGTAGAGTTCCTATCCTTTCCATATCATACTAACTCCCCTTCTTTCATATGATTCCCTGCACTCTGCCATGGTTTGGTTATGAGTCTTAGTGTCTGCTTTGAAACACTGCTAGGTAGAGTCTTTCAGATGCCTTTTGCAGTACACTTCTGTCATAAGTTCAATGCACATCCCATTTGTCTTTCTAAATGAGGATTGATCATCTTCACCCATGTCCACTTACTTGATTATCTTCTTTAGGTGTGTAGATTTCATTATGTTTATCATATCTTGTAGGTCTATAATCTGGCGCATTCTCAGACAATTAGGAGTAGTGCTACCTCAAGACCCAGCTATACCACTCCTAGGTATATACCCAAAATTTGCTCAAGTACACAACAAGAACATTTGTTCAGCCATGTTTGTAGCAGCTTTATTTGTAATAGCCAGAACTTGGAAACAACCCAGATGTCCATCAACAGAGGAATGGATACAGAAATTGTGGTATTTTTACACAATGGAATACTACTTAGCAATCAAAAAAGAGGAAATCATGAAATTTGCAGGCAAATGGTGTGATCTAGAAAAGATCATTCTGAGTGAAGTATCCCAGAAGGAGAAAGACAAACTTGGTGTATTGAGAATTTTGTTGACTCTAGTATTTAATTCAGCATTATCTATTTACATTGAAAATTCTTGGCTTATAGGTCTTATTATTTGTATTTGTTATATTTCCTCATCACTTTGACTTATTTGTTCTTTCTCAAGTTATTTCATCATTGTTTACTCAATTTCTTTAATGCTTATTCTTAAGGATTTTCTATCAATGGTGTACATTTCACTTTTCCTTTTGTAATATTATATACTATTTCCTCATTTCATTACATTCTAATTTTCTTTGCACATGCGCCTCTTGCAACTCAATGTCTGCTTGTCCTTTTGCATTTTAATCAAGTTTCCTGAAGGGTTCATGTTCTTTTATGTCACTGATCATGTACATTGAACTCTCTTCTCTGTTTATCCTTATGGTTTTACTTTAATAAGTCATTTTCAGTCTTGTATTCAACTTAGTATTTACGTTACCATTCCTTTTCTTGGCCACTTGATGTTTTTCAGAGAGCCCGTCTTTATTTATTGATTCACTTGTGTTTACATAATTTGATTTTTTTTAAAAAAAATTATACTCTAATGAGGCGTTATTGGAGCTGACTATGGTTTCCCAGTGGATGGTCATATGAGTCGTTTCTGTCCCTAAAGGCTGTGCACTTAGGCATTAGCTAAAAAGCCTTTTCTATTCTTATGTTCAGTCATCTTTTACTCACACCGTTCTAGAACCCTGTACCATAGTGTTTTGATGGATTCCTGAGACATTCAAAATAATATGTTGTTTTTGGCAGTTTCCAGATGCATATCTTGCAAGATATATAGCATCCATGCACCTAGGTCCCCATCCTCACTATTTGCAGAATCCAGGAGAGGTTTTTTTTCCCCTTATTTATTAATTTTTTTGTTGTCCTTGATTACAGTTTATTCAATTTTTATCCCAGCTGTGGCCACTTCCCTCATCTCCTCCCAATCCCTTACTCCCTTCCTCTTCTCCCTCTTTGCCCCTCCCCCAGTCCACTGATAAGGGAGCACCTTCTCCCCTTCCCACTGACCCTAGCCTATCAGGTCTCTTCAGGGCTGTCTGTTTTGTCTTCCTTTGTGGCCTGGTGATCAGAGAATCTGCCACTGATTTCGTGCCAGAGAAAGTCTCTGCTCCCCTTGCTATGGTTCCTACTTGGAGACTGAGTCTATGGGCTACGTATGAACTGGGGTTTTAGGCTAAAAGAAAAAGGAAGACCCTAGGGAAGAGCTCTGTGGTGCAATGGATAGCGCATTGGACTTCTTGCATCAATCCTCATTCAGAAGGACTTCAAGTAATATGTTGAAGAGATACGAAGAGAGTGGGCAGCCTTGCCTTATCCCTGATTTCGGTGGGATTAACTTAAGTTTTTCTCCCTTTTGTTCGATGTTGGCTATAGGCTTTCTGTATATTGATTTTACTATGTTTAGGTATGTGCCTTGTATTCCTTATCTCCCCAAAACTAATGGGAAGCTCTTCTCCACTTCTCCACAGCTGGTGGGAATGTAAACATGTACAACCACTTTGGAAATCAATCTGGCGCTTTCTCAGAAAACTGGAAATAGTGCTACCTCAAGACCCAGCTATACCCACACCTAGGCATATATCCAAAATATGTTCAACTGTCCAACAAGGACATTTGCTCAACTATGTTTATAGCAGCTCTATTCATAATAACCATAATCTGGAAACAACCCAGATGTCCCTCAACTGGGGAATGGATAGAGAAATTGTGGTATATTTACACAATGGAATAATACTCAACTATTAAAAACAATGAAATCATGAAATTTGCAGGCAAATGATGAGAACTAGAAAAGATGATCTTGAAGGAGGTAACCCAGAATCAGAAAGACACACAAGGTATATACTCACTCATAAGTGGTTATTTGACATATAATACAGGATACACAAATCTATACACCTAAAGAAGCTAAACAATAAGGAAGACCCTAGCGAAGATGCTCAGTCCTCCTTCAGAAGAACAAACATGATAGAAATCGGAAGTAGGAGAAGACAGGGAACAGGACAGGAGCCTACCACAGATGTCCTCTGAAAGAATACTGATCGAGGTTTCAAAGCACAGGCTGAGTCTGATAGCCAAATTTGGGCAGAGGGCATGGAATTTTATGAAAGAAAGGGGAGATAGAAAGACCTGGAAGGGGCAGGAGCTCCAAAAGGAGAGCAACAGGGTCAAGAAAACTGAGCCCTGAGGGCCCTAAGGAAAATGATACCCCAACCAGGGACAATGCATAGAGAAGATCCAAGGGAGGTTTTTTTTTGTTTTTGTTTTGGTTTTTTTTTTTACATTCTTTTTTTTAAATTACACTTTATTCATTTTGTATCCCCCATAAGCCCCTCCCTCCTCCCTTCCCGATCTCACCCTCCCTCCCCTTTCTGCATGTATGCCCCTCCCCAAGTCCACTGATAGGGGAGGTTCTCCTCTCCTTCTTTCTGATCTTAGTCTATCAGTTCTCATCAAAAGTGGCTGCATTGTCCTCTTCTGTGGCCTGGTAAGGCTGCTCCCGCTTCAGGGGGAGGTGACAAAGAGCAGGCCAATCAGATTATGTCAGAGGCAGTCCCTCTTCCCATTACTAGGTAACCCACTTGGACACTGACCTGCCATGGGCTACATCTGTGCAGGGGTTCTAGGTTATCTCCATGAATAGTCCTTGGTTGGAGTATGAGTCTCTGGGAAGTTCCCTGTGTTCAAATTTTCTTGTTCTGTTGCTTGTGGAGTTCCTGTCCTCTCTAACTCTTACTATTTCCCACTTCTTACATAAAATTCCATTCACTCTGCCCAACAGTTGGCCATCGGGCTCAATATCTGCTTTGAAAGTCTGCAGGGTAGAGGCTTTCAGAGGCCCTCTGTGGCAGGTTCCTAGTTTGTTTCCTGTTTTCTTCTTCTGGCTTTCAGAGGCCCTCTGTAGCAGGTTCCTAGGTTGTTTCCTGTTTTCTTCTTCTTTTGATGTCCATCCTCTTTGCCTTTCAGGATGGGGATTGAGCATTTTAGTTAGGGTCCTCTCTCTTGCTTAGTTTCTTTAGATGCACAGATTTTAGTGGGTTTGTCCTATTTTATATGTCTATATGAGTGAGTATGTACCGTGTGTGTCTTTTTGTTTCTGGGACAACTCACTCAGGATGATCCTTTCCAGGTCCCACCATTTACCTGCAAATTTCATGATTTCCTTATTTTTCATTGCTGAGTAATACTCCATTGTATAGATGTACCACAATTTCTGCATCCATTCTTCAGTTGAGGGGCATCTGGGTTGTTTCCAGCTTCTGGCTATTACAAATAAAGCTGCTACAAACATGGTTGAGCAAATGTCCTTTTTGTGTACTTGAGCCTCTTTTGGATATATGCCTAGGAGTGGTATGGCTGGATCTTGAGGAAGCGCTGTTCCTAGTTGTCTGAGAAAGCGCCAGATTGATTTCCAGAGTGGTTGTACAAGTTTACATTCCCACCAGCAGTGGAGAAGGGTTCCCCTTTCTCCACAACCTCTCCAGCATGTGTTGTCCCTTGAGTTTTTCATCTTGGCCATTCTCATGGGTGTAAGGTGAAATCTCAGGGTTGTTTTGATTTGCATTTCCCTAATGGCTAATGAGGTTGAGCATTTCTTTAAGTGCTTCTCTGCCATTCGATATTCCTCTACAGAGAATTCTATCTTTAGCTCTGTTCCCCATTTTTTAAGTGGATTACTTGGTTTGCTGCTTTTCAGCTTGTTTAGTTCTTTATATATACTGGATATGAGTCCTCTGTCAGATAAAGGGTTGGTGAAGATTCCCAATCTGTAGACTGTCGCTTTGTTTTGATGACGGTGTCCTTTGCTTTACAGAAGCTTTTCAATTTCATGAGGTCCCATTTATTGATTGTTGCTCTTAGAGCCTGTGCTGTTGGTGTTCTGTTCAGGAAGTTTTCTCCTGTAAAAATGAGTTCCAGGGTATTCCCCACTTTTTTTTTCTTGCCATTTTAATGTTTTATGTTGAGGTCTTTGATTCACTTGGACTTCAGTTTTATGCAGGGTGATAAGTATGGATCTATTTTCACTTTTCTACATGCAGACATCCAGTTGGACCAACACCATTTGTTGAAGATGCTATCTTTTTTTCATTGTATGGTTTTGGCATCTTTGTCAAAAATCAGGTGTCCCTAAGTGTGTGGGTTTATTTCTGGGTCTTCTGTTCGATTCCATTGATCCACCATTCTGTTTCTATGCCAGTACCATGCAGTTTTTTAAACTGTTGCTCTATAGTACAGCTTGAGATCAGGGATGGAGATACCTCCAGAAGATATTTTACTGTAGAGGATTGTTTTAGCAGTTCTGGGTTTCTTGTTATTACATATGAAGTTGATAATTTTTCTTTCAAGTTCTATAAAGAATTGTGTTGGTAATTTGATGGGAATTGCATTGAATCTGTAGATTGCTTTTGGTAAGATGGCCATTTTTACTATGTTAATCCTGCCAAGCCATGAGCATGGGAGATCTTTCCATCTTCTCATATCTTCTCTAATTCTTTCTTCAGAGACTTGAAATTTTTTTCATACAAGTCTTTGACTTCCTTGGTTAGAGTTACTACAAGGTACCTTATGTCATTTGTGGCTATTGTGAAGGGTGTTGTTTCCCTAATTTCTTTCTCAGCCCTTTTCTCTTTTGTATACAGGAGTGCTACTGATTTTTTTGAGTTAATTTTGTATCCGGCCACTTTGCTGAAGTTGTTTTTCAGCTGTACGAGTTCCCTGGTAGAGTTTTTGGGGTCACTCACATATACTATCATATCATCTGCAAATAGTGATAATTTGACTTCTTCCTTTCCAATTTGTATCCCCTTGATCTCCTTCAACTGTCTTATTGCTCTAGCAAGAACTTCCAGCACTATGTTGAAGAGATATGGAGAGAGTAGGCAGCCTTGCCTTGTCCCTGATTTCAGTGGGATTGCTTTAAGTTTCTCTCCATTCAGTTTGATGTTGGCTATAGGCTTGCTGTTTATTGCCTTTACTATGTTTAGATATGTGCCTTGTATCCCTGATCTCTCCAATACCTAAACATGAATGGATGTTGGATTTTGTCAAATGCTTTTACAGCATCTAGGGAGATTAGCATGTGTTTTTTTTTTTCTTTCAGTTTGTTAATATGATGGATCACATTGATGGATTTCCGTATATTGAACCACCCCTGCATACCTGGCATGAAGCCTATTTGGTCATGGTGGATGATATCTTTGATGTGCTCTTGTATTCGGTTTGTGAGTATTTTGTTGAGTATTTTTGCCTAAATGTTCATAAGGGAGATTGGCCTGAAGCTCTCTTTTTTTTGTTCGGTCTTTGTGAGGTTTAGGTACCAAGGTGACTGTGGCTTCATAGAATGAGTTTGGTAATGTTCCTTCTGTTTCTATTTTGTGGAATAGTTTGAAGAGAACTGGACTTAACTCTTTTTTGAATGTCTGGCAGAATTCTGCACCGAAACCATCAGGTCCTGGGCTTTTTTTGGATGGGAGACTTTCGATGACTGCTTCTATTTCCTTGGGGGATATGAGACTATTTAATTGATTTACCTGGTTCTGATTTACCTTTGGTAAGTGGAATCAATCAAGAAAATTTTCCATTTCATTTAGATTTTCAAATTTTGTTGCGTATAGACTTTTGAAGTAAGTCCTAATTATTGTTTGGATTTCCTCAATGTCTGTAGTTATGTCCCCCTTTTCTTTTCTGATTTTGTTTATTTGGATGGTGTCTCTATGCCTTTTAGTTAGATTGGCTAAGGGTTTGTCTATCTTGTTGATCTACTCAAAGAACCAGCTCTTGGTTTCATTGATTCTTTGAATTGTTTTATTTGTTTCTAACCAAGGGTGCTTTTTATTATTATTAATTTTATTTTATTTTATTTTTATTACACATTATTTACTTTGTATCCCCCCTCTAGTTCCCTCCCTTTTCCCTTCCCAATACCTCTCTTCCTCTCTGTCTCCACACATGCCCCTCTCCAATCCACTGGTAGGGGAGGGTTCCGTTTTCTTTCTTCTGATCCTACGTTTTTTTTCTTCTGATCCTAGTTTGTTAGGTCTGGCTGCAGGAGTAGCTGCATTGTCTTCCTCTGTGGAGTTTTTAAGCCATGGATTGTGTTTCTCCATCAAACCTAATCAGCTGCTGGCCTAGAGCTTCTTTTTCCTTTTGCTTCCGTAGTAAGAAACTGAAGGACTTAGTGTTGCAGAAATCATTTTCAAGAAGAATCCTTATCCATAAAGATGTGTTACTTTTGTTAGGAACTGAAAGAAGTAAGGGCACATACGTTTATTATTTATTCTGATGAGTTAATGAAAAATGGAACGTATACTTAAATAAAATAATGAGGAAAGCTTGCTGTGAGCATTCTGAAGTGGAGCATGAATCATTTTGTACAGAACACTTGGTGGAGGAAAACCAGGTGCACTGTCACTGTCTGAATAATTCTATGCTTTAGAAGATAATTAATTCAAGAGATGCTTTGAGTAACGACAAAAAAATAATGCTAATTATTTTCTCTGTATTTGGCTACCCTGGCAATAAAATGCAAATTAAATATGATTAACTCTTTCCTTTTCCATAAGGGTGAGAATATATTGCAATAGCTCTAATGGCTGTGGTGCTGAGGTTTATCAGTAACAAAAAAAGAAATCACCAGTCATTTTAGTTTAATGAAAAATTCTAATATATCTCACCGTACCTTTTTCTGGTTTTGTTTCTTGTTATTGGTAGCGAATAATGTTTGTTCTGAATATCTTTTTGATGAAATTAACCTAATGCTTTCTATGATGTTTGCTCTAACCACTATAACCTGGAGCAACTGTCTCCTTATTATTCCCACTTTGTACCATACATATTAACACATTTTTATTGAACACAAATGCAGTTTGCTCCAACATTATTTATAATTGCATCTTAGAATATACTAAAATTAGCAAAATTTTATTCATTGTTTCATATCTCACATATCAAAAATAATGAGCTTACTAACAAGAACTTTTCACCTTACATCAAAACGTAGCAATTTCTATGAGTAATTTTCACTTGGAACTTCCCACCTCTTGTTTTCCAAGCTGTGATTCATAATTAAAAAGGAAGCGAGAAAGTAGCAGTGGAATCACTGTCTCCCCTTCACTTCATGCAGAGGGCTTTTGATCCCTGAAAAGACTGATTTCAGGTACAAGGTAAAGTGGAGGGTCTTTCCTTTTTGGAGGATGTAGGATAGATCCATGGCACGTATTTGATGCCTTAATGTGCATGTACTGAAAGCAACAAAAAGATAAAGGGGAAAAAAAACATTAGAGGGCGTGGGAAAGTTATGAGTGGTCCTGGGAAATCAATGAAAGAAACATAAAGGAGAAAAGTTACGTTCTGAGTGTAGAGCTTACTTCTGCAGTTTAAGAGTTTACAGCTGTTGCCTGCTCCTCAATCACTTCTCCAGGGCAAGGCCGCCTTCCCAGGCCACAGAGAAAAAGGATGCAGGCAGTCCTGGAGAGACTTGATAGTCTGGGGTCAGTTGGTAAGAGAAGAGAGTTTTCTATTTCTGAGGAATAGGCACAGGGATGGGGAAGGGAGGGAGGGACCAGGCAGAGGCAGGGCTATGATCGAAATGTAAAATGAATAAATGAATAAAAAAAATAAGAAGAAAAGTTTAGAACTGTTAGGGCTTCCAGATGTTGGTACAGAATAGATGTAAAGTTCATTGGACTGTTCCTCTATACCTGCCCAGTGAGTATTTTCTCTGGGCCCAGTCAGCTACAATTAACTCAGCACTTGCTAACAGCACCCAGAATGTAGAGGCAGGCAGATCGCAAGTTCAAGGTCAGCTTGGGATACACTCAAAGGTTCTCAAAAAGATCTCAGAAGATGGAGGTGTGGCAGGAATCATTTGTTAATGGTGCTGCGAGTTTAGATGGTTTGTTCAGGAGGCGTAGAAATCCTCGAAGATGGAAAATGAAAAGCGGAAGGAAAGGGGAACCTGAGAGAAAGGTGCCAGGCACTTCAGCCTTCATAACCTGAGTGAACCTGAGTGAAAGCTGCCTTGGATCTCATGAGTGAGTGAAAAAACAGAAAGAGTGGTGTAGGGAAACACCATGGGCCATGGACTACTTAACTCTGCTGATACCTCTGGAAGGCTAGCTTGGTGGCTGTGACATTGCATACCCAGATCTTATGCTTTGCATCCCTGCCCCCTCTCAATTAGATCTCCACAGAAGCTCTTCTCTCAGGGAAACTGGAGTTGGCAGAGTAAGTGAGGAGGTTGGTTCCATGAGGACCGAGAAGGAAGAGATCGTCTCCCTGATTGTGCCTTGTAGTTAATTAGGATGTGATGTCTCAGTTTTTAACCATGCTACTTTGAAGCTGAGCTGTAACTTCTTTTAAAACTGTATTGTATGTCTTATTAATCTAACGAACCGTGTTGAGCTACTGGGACCTGAATATGTTCTGAGGTGCTCTGAGATAGTACTTGGGATAGAGTACTTAATAATTGAGTGATAGGGTGTTTCAAGAGACCCCCAAAACAATACAGGTAATCGCCCTTGCCCTTTGTTACTCATCAGAGCTTTATGGTAAAAACCTATCCCTGAAGGTACCACACACTGTGCTCTCACAAGGCAACCTATATGGCACCTTTCAATAATGTGAATGCTTTCCAAAAGGGGTTGACACTTAGTCATCAGTACCAACTTTATTTCTCCATGTCTTGTGGTCATAGTGTGTGCTATGCTCAGGAGAATAGTCTTTACATCAATTTCTGATGAGCTACCAAAGGCAATGACAATTGCTTGTATTGTTTGGAGCCTCTAGGACACCCCTGCCAACAGCTTTGAGGGAAGGTGTTCCATACCTGGCATTGTTTTATTTTTTAAATTTTTTTATTACTTATTTATTACAATTTATTCATTTTGTATCCCTGCTGTGGCTCCCTCCTTTATTCCCTCCCAATCCTTCCCTCCCTCCCTCTTCTCCTCCCATGCCCCTCCCTAGTCCACTGTTAGGAGAGGTCCTCCTCCCCTTCTATTGGACACTAGCCTATCAGGTCTCATGAGGAATGGCTACACTGTCTTCCTCTGTGGCCTGGCAAGGCTGCACTCTCCCCTCCTCAAAGGGGGAGGTGATAAGGGAGCCAGCCACTCAGTTGATGTCAGAGACAGCCATGCTCTCTTTCCTAGGGGCCCTGCTTGGAGACTGAGTCTATGGGCTACATCTGAGCAGGGGTTCTAGGTCCTCTCCATGCATGGTTCTTTGTTGGAGTATCAGTCTCTACAGAGCCCCCAGGGCCCAGATTTGTTTTGTCTTGTTTTGTTTTGTTTTGGCTCAGTTGGTCTCCTTTAGAGCTCCTGTCTCCTCCAGGTCTTTTTATTGGGAAATTTCTGGTGTCTGGGACAAGCATTGTCTTCTTGCTCCAGCTCCTCCACTTTACTGTCCTTTATTTTCTTCCCCACTTCTTATCCTCTATGTTCTCTTTCCCTTGTTTCACACGAGAAAGGGCCGTTGATGTAAAGGGGAAAAAGTAAGTTTGATGGGTGGCTGGTGTTCTCAGGATGCATTACAAAAAAGAGAAGACTTAAGCCTCACACAAACAAAGCACCCCATCCCAGCTCAGTGAATGATGGAGAGCAACTACACTCTACTGAGGAGACTGCACGCTTCCATACCTTCCCAGTGCAAAGATTACAGTTCATATTCCACTTTTAAATATAACCTGTGCTTGATGATTTCCTGCACAGACATTAGTTTCTTCTTGGTATAATTTCTCCAAAGTGCTTAGATGGACAAAAAAAAAAAAAAAAAAGAGAACTTCAAAGGAGGTTTGTAGAAAACGTCCACTTCCTTACACAGCCATGGTGATTGCAGAGCTGCTGTGCACTGTAGGGTAGAGGAGATATTTAGTGGTGCTTGGAATGCCAAAGTGATCATTTCATGCCATTCTCTTTAGCTCTATGAGAAAACTGCCTTGACTCCTTCAGTGAATGTCTGTTCCTGAAATTATGACATATTTTGGTGGGACTGCTATTCTACACAATACTATGTTAACATTTGAGGCTGTGTTTCCACGAACACAATGTTGATCTTAACTGCTCAGTTCTGAACACACCTGATCTTCGAATGTGGCAGAACTTGGTAAAAAGTAAGAGCAGTTTCACTCCTGCTTTCATCTTAGACATGCAGGAAATGACTAAACATGTGAGAAATTATATCACATGTTCTAGTGCATTTAGTCTGTAACGGCCACACTTTTAACACGATCACATTGTTTCAACATGTGAATTTTAATACGACACAGATACTCAGAAATGGCAATGTATAAAATAAATAATCAGTAAGGACATTAAGATAGGTTAATGTTATCAATTTTAGTACCTGGAGTATTTTTGTGAATATTACACTTCATATTATCATAGAGGATCAATGAAAAATAAAGTATTTGATCTCTTTAGTTTACTAATGAAAGATGAATCACGTAGACTCATTGAGTTATACAAAGTAGTACATTAAACAATGCAAAATCAAGACTGCTGTTTTATCTCTGCAGTTAATCAATGCCCCATGGTTTTAGGGGAGCAAAAGAACATTTAATATTTGTTACTCCTAGCTCTTCTGTTGTAAATCAAAACTGACAAATATCCAGCTTATATAACCTAAAGGGCCGTGGAAAAGCCTGTGAGAAAATAAGCAGTGAGGTGCATTGAAACTGTGGTAGATCAGATTCTAGAGAAATCTTACTTTTTGTGAAAATGTCTTTCTCAAAGGAGTTAAATCTAAAGTATGGTCGGAAGCTTTGCATGTAGGTTTTATAGTTTTGTGTTGGGTCATAAATTAGTCTCTACTAGAATAAAAGGTAAGATAATGAGAGGCGTAGGAATTACAAACTAAAAGATCACTAAATTGGACACATTTTGCTGGTGTGTCCTTCAGACATTCTCCTGGGAAAGCTGAGTGTCCTAGTTTGCTTCTCTGTAGGAGTGATAAACCACTGACCAAATCAGCTTGCGGAGAAACGGGTTTATTTGGCTTCTAGGTTACAATCCATCATCAAGCATGGTAAAGACAAGTTTTCTCTCTCTCTCTCTCTCTCTCTCTCTCTCTCTCTCTCTCTCTCTCTGTGTGTGTGTGTTTGTATGTGTGTGTGTGTGTGTGTGTGTGTGTAGTAAGTGAAGCAGAGACCATGAGTAATAATTACATTATGAAGAAAATGCATTTGTCTAGTTTAGAGCCGCCCCCCCCCCATAGAATGAAATGGTATATTAGTTACCTGTCTGTTACTCTGTGAACAAATCCTTAGTAAGGAGTAACTTCTGTTTATTTTGGCTCATGGTTGAAGTTGTAACACGTCATGGTTGGGAAGGTGTGGTCACAGGCACCCAAGGGAGCTGCTCAGGCTACAAAATAGTCAGGAACCAGAGAAAGATGGATATGACAAACAGCTCACTTTCTCCTTTTGATTCAGTCTGTGGTATTTCCTCCTCAAATAAAGCCCAGTTACATTCACGGGGGCGGGGCAAGATGGCGGCGCCAGGAGGACTCTCATTCTGAGGAGCAGCACAGCAGGATTGTCACAGTGACCAGCAATCAGAACTCGCGGCCATAAAACACAAGTGATTGTATTTCACAGGTGAGAGGATACCCCATGGTGGGGGATTCAATCAGCTTTAGCTCACCCGGCTAAACCGCGGAAGAGATCCTGGTTCCGCCAGGCGCTTGGTCACCAGCCCAGAGCTACATGCCAGCGTGACCTGGTCACTGTCCCAGACTGAACTGTGGGCCCACAACACCATAGACTGGATTTCCCAGTCGAGAGATAACCCCACGGAGCAGGAAATGATTGGGACCGACCTTAGGTCACCCAAACATCCCTTGGAAAAGCCTTGGGTTCCACGGGCGCCCCAGGAGCCAGCCCGGAGCCAGAGCCAGGGACCCAGGCACCTGCACAGAGCCCTGCCTGCGCACCTGATTCGCCGCCTCAGATAGAACTGTGGGCACCAGGGCACCAGAGACTGCGTTTCACTGTCAGGAGCAAACCCACAGGGAGGGAAACGGCTGATCTGATCTCAGAGCACTCAGCCGACACCCCCACCCCGAAAAGGTCTCTGGAAAAATAATCCAGTTTAGGCAGCCGCCAAGGCTCCCAAAGGCCAGAAAGGCGGAACCACAAGTGGGCATCTGTGCCTGTGGGTTCTACTCGCCACCCCAGACAGAACAGTGGTCCCCAAAGCAAAGACTGGGTGTCTCTGGCATGAGGAAACCCCAAGCTGAGGGGATCATCAGGTCTAACGCACAGGACACCCAGCACCAAAAGACTTCCTGAATTCACGCAGACTCTAGGCTCTAATGCAGGCAGGAGCGCTGTGCTCAGCCACCATTATTGAGTTCCCCTAGGGCACTGGGACACACAGCTTCATCCTCAGACCTACAAAAGCCAGAGAGCCATTACAGCAGCCCTCAGATACTGTGCCAAGGATCAACCAGTTATCCCTAGCTAGACTGACAAAACTGTGGGAATCCCTGGTCCTTCAAGAGGGCTGCACCCACAGTGTCTGGACCAGAGCAGTGCCTGCAGCCACCATCCCAGACAGGGACACACAGCTTCTAGTCCAGAGTGAGGCACCCAGCCTCCAGACCAGAGCAGTGCCCCCAGGTGCCAAACTCAACCTAGGTGCACATTCTCCAGGCCTAGAGTGGAACACTCAGCCTCTGGCCCAGAGACTTGCTGGGCGCATCTCTCACTTTCCCGGAAAGAACTGTGTGCCCCAGGATAACAGACTGAGCTTCCCTTTTGGGAGAAAACTCTACAGCTAGGGAATCAGCAGGTTCTTCAAGAGGACTGTACCTGGAAATTTAGTGAGCAGCAGCACACTAAATTTATAACGAGAAACCCAACAGTGGGGCAGCTGTCTTGAGAACTTCTATGGATGAGAGGAGATCCCCCCTGCCTAACAAAGACCACAGCTACTACTCAAGGCTATAAACCTGAGGTGAGCAGTTGCAATTCCTGAGAAACATTGGCCATACAGTGACCATAACCAAAAAGCAGAGAAGGACTCCTTCAGGAAAAATCATCTTCTGGCCAAGGGGATTTTCCCTACCTCAGGACTCCAGGAAGCACAGAAACTAACAGCCAACACCTAAATCAGCCCAATGGGTAGAGGTCAGCGTAAAAGCTCAACCAACAAAAGACAGAGCAATATGGCATCTCCAGAACCCAGCTGTCCAGGGGCGAACAGCCCTGAACAATGCAGCATAATAGAAAATCAAGAAGATGACCTTACATCTATGTTGATGAAGTGGATAATAGAGGAAACAAATAAAATACGTAAAGAATTAGAGGAAGATGAAACCAAACAGATCATGGCTATCCGTAAAGAAATGGAGGAAGATAAAGACAAGCAGATTAGGGCCATCCGTGAAGAAATACGTTAAGATGCAGCCAAACAGCTTGTGGCCTTCAGAGAAGAAATAATTAAATCACTGAAAGAAATAAAAGAGACAGAGTTGAAGGAACTAAAAGAAAAAGAGGAAAATACAATCAGACAGGTGAAGGAAGTAAACAAAACAACTCAAGACCTGAAGATAGAACTGGAAAAATTAAAGAAAACACAAATGGAGGAAATAATGGAGAGGAAGAATTTAGGGTAGAAAACAGGAACTACAGAGGTAAGCATAACCAACAGAATACAAGAAATGGAAGAAAGAATCTCAGGTGTAGAAGATACAATGGAAGAAATCGATGTATCTGTCAAAGAAAATGTTAAATCCAAAAGAAAGCCCAGTTAAATGCCTGCACTAACGTGCCCAGAGGTTTTTGTATTAGGTAGTGCTAAAGTCTATCAAGTTGGCAATCAAGCTTAACTATCACAGATGGTAATTCAGATAGCTTAATTAGAACTTCAATCAAGGTAATAGTAGTTTGCACTCAGAATGTGTAGTGTGATGTTATGAAAAATTTTTTCTGCCTACTTTTATCCTTATGTGTTTTTCTGCTAATATTTTGTACCTAGGAATGAAACTGTGGAGAGTTTAACCAAATATGGGATTTAACCATGCCCCTCTCCTCAAGGCTCAGGAGGAGGAAAGATTTTAAGAGTCAGACGTGGTCAATATCATCAGGAAAGCAATGTTTTCTGCACACATAGGACACCGCACACATGAACTGAGGGCAGCTGTGACAGCGTGCAGAAGACCCATGCCAAAACACAACCTCAAGCCACACAAGATCCTAATACAGAGTGAAGAACATGGGCACAAATGACACCAGTAGCTTATTTGTCACTAAAGTCAAAACCCCAAGGCATAGTTATAATGCAGAAACCATTTAATTTTTTTTATTTGAAAGTTTTCTATAAATAAAGTTTGCTTTAAAAAAAAATAAAAGAGTAAATTCCAGGAGTGGGAAAGTAAATAGATTTCTCCCATGCTGGATCTCTTCCTGCTCATTGGTTACAGGATAAACTCTAAGTTTCCCCAGAGAGTGCATATCCTCTGCGATCATGCTCCTACCTGCCACCAGAGCCATGTTTTCCATGGTGTACTGTTACATCCCCAGCTCTATATTCTGTCTGTGCTTGATACTGAGCTTCTGCTCAAAGTTCAGCCCTCTCACCCAGTCAGCCGTCTGTCTCCCTTTCTGACTCCTTCCCATCCCTCAGGCTCACTCAGGTTTCTGCCTAAACCCTAAACTCTATTGGCTATTTCTGCCCTCTTTTTCCAGGAGGCCCTATTTAGTTACGATATTGTACTCATGCATGGAAAGCTGCCTGGATTCTTCAGGAACTTAGGCTTGGTGAAATTATTGCCCAGAGCAGTGGTTAATGAAAATGAATTAATGCTAGCACGTAGTAGCATGAGTCTAGTATAATGTAGCCTGAATTGAGGAAAGTCCTTTAATCTTCAAGTATGAATCAGTGCCGGCTGCCTCATCAATACAGCGTATAGAATGCAACAGTTTGACCAAGGTCTAGTATGTAGCCATAACCCAGTCGTTGACAACTGTATAGAGTTTGGCAAACTAAACTACAACTCCTTCTTTATATAGTAGGTGTGCTGGCTAATTTAATGTCAACTTGACACAAGCTAGAGTCACCTGAGAAAAGGAACCCACAATGGAGAAGGTGCCACCATAAGAAGCAAGCCTGTGGGGCATTTTCTTACTTAATGATCGGTGGGGCGAAGCCAGTAAGGACCACTGTTTCATAGCCTTCTCAACAGCTCCTGCCTCCAGGTTCCAGCCCTGTTTGAGTTCCTGTCATGACTTCTTTCAACGATGGACTATGAAGACAAATAAGCCCTTTCCTCCCCTATTTGCTTTGGACATAGTGTCTCATCGAAACAATAAAGACTCTTAAGTAGGACCAGAGGACACAATTAATGCACACAATTGATGTGAGTAGTAAAATCAAGTATGTGACATAAATGTACTTAGGTCGAAGGAGAAAATATCTAGCAAGTCATTGTAAGTCGGTATGTGAGTATATTCATAACTCTAATATAGCATTTTGAAAAAAATTAATTTTAATGTTTTGATTTTAACATCCACTGATGCCTGGTGCCCGTTTCAGGCAATGGCATGTGCTTGGCACCTCATCTGAAGTGATGAGGGCATCTTTGAGTACAACTTACTTGGGGATATCTCTGATGTCCCCGTGAGCCTTTATAATTTCTTGTTAGATGAACAAGACCCTATTTTTTAAATACTTTACTTGTTTATTTATGATTAATTTTTTTCTCCCTAGTCAACTTTACAATCAACATGGGATATATTAAAATGTCCAATTAGAATTTTCACTGGATGGCAGTGATTCTTTAGTTTGCCATAAGGAAAATTTGCATTTGTGCAATGTCAAGTCTTTTCTTCAAGCTACAATTTACGTCTATTTATTTCCAAGTGCCTTGAATTTATTTTATTATTGTTGTCTTCTTTATTTTAAATCCAATTTAATTACATTACACTCAGATGTGGCCTTGCAGATTTACACTTTCTGGTATGATTTGAAATTTTCTTTATGATCTAACATATAACTACTGGTTTTCTTCTGTTTATTTTATTTTTACATATAACGTGGATTTTTAAAAGACTGTATCTGTAAGCAGTTTTTGTTACATTAACTATCTTGTCGTATATGGATAATTAATTACTTTTTATTTTCCTCATAAATTTTTGTCCTAAAATGTTAAACTAAGTATGATTGTGGATAATATATATCCACTATTTTGATATATACTGCTTCATTTGTTTCTCTGTTGTTTGTAGTTTTGTTTTTATGCTTGTGTATCTTTCTGGTACTTTGTAAATTTGCTCAGAATGAAATAACTTTTTCTAAGTTATTCAGTAATCCCTATCTTGAATGCAATAGTATTCTATTATGCAACTATGTTTCATAGACTCTGTTAGCATTTGCCAACTCTGTGATGCATCCATATGATTTATACTTTATTATTTTATATTTGTCTGATGAATGCAATATGTAGCAAAATACAACGTCCTGAACATCCTAGTGAATGAGAAAATAATAATTTCTCATGGTGCTTTCATTCTTCGGGGCCAACCTGAAAGAGAACCTTACCAAGAGTAATAAAATAATTTCAGATTTTTATAATCCTTATGAAGAAAACATTGAGACTTATATTGAAGTCGGTTTAAATAAAGTCACTAATGCGTTATCCTTTTTCTTACATTCCATACTTTTTATTTTTGTTCTGATTACCAGAATTCACTATTGTTTTGCTTTCTCTTCATCATCCTTTATTGAGGCTGTTTACCTTAAATTAGTTTAAGATGGTTCACTCTATTTAAACTCATATTGAAATACATAATTTCTGAGTCAATATCTAGAACGAATTAGTATTTCCCCAAACCAAGAACAGGACTGAAGCATCGACATCTTATCCACCTATCTTTCCCCTGAACACATCACCTTCTCTTCTGTGCTCTCTTGAAATCGTGGGCAAACTGTGACTTCTGATCCTGAGAACTCCGACCCTGACCCTGAGAATTCAACGGATGAAGGTTAACAGTCCCATGGCGTTTTGGGGTGTCCGTGATACACTTGAGATATCCCGTGTTCTTTTTATGGAGAATTACTTGATTAGTTCCTTACTGTCTTCGTCCCATGTATGTACATTAGTTTTCTGTTGAATTTCTCACATGTTTTCCTGCAAACTATATATAAGATGTTGTGCTTCTTAATAAACTTACTTGGCCTAAAGTAGACCTTATGCAACCTACCTACATTTTCTCATCCAATGGTCCCCCCTCCCTCCCCTCGGACCTATCTTTGAAGAAAAATCTACTGATTCAGTTCACTTGTTAAAAAAAAAATCATTTTACATATTTGCACTCAGTTAACCATTGTTCTGAACCTCCTGCTGCCCATGACTTTGGCTTCACAGGCTGTGTGTGAGCATAAGCCCAAGGATGTTGTAGAAATTCTCTTTTCAGATCCACACATTTTTCTTACAGAATCTTGTTTTTTTTTTTTTTTTTTTGACCAAATTCTTCCAGAGACAGCATAAAAGTGGAAATTTCAGATTAATTTTTAGTGGTTTTTCAATGACTCTGTTTTTTTATGTAAACAATTTTATTATGATGATTTATTACAATTTATTTAATTTGTAGCCTGTCTGTGGCCCCCTCCCTCTTGTCCTCCTAATTGCACCCTCACTCTCTCTTCTTCCCCTGTGTCCCTCCCCTAGTCCACTGATAGGGGAGGTCCTCTGCCCCTTCTTTCTGAACCCAGCTTATCAGGTCTTATCAGAACTGGTTGCATTGTCTGCCTCTGCGGCCTGGCAAGGTTGCACCACCCCAGGGGGAGGTGATCAAAGAGCCCAATACTGAGTTCATGCCAGATAAAGCCCCTCATTCCCTTACTAGGAAACCCACATGGAGACTGAGTCCATGCACTACTTCTGAGCCAGGGTTTTGACTCTGTTGTTATTGTTTTTATTTTTTTTAACCTAGCTTAGAAAGTTGTATTACGTTGAGTCATATACAGTATATAGTTAATACTATTCATAATTATTCAATTTGCAAAAGACTTACATAAATGGCGTGTTTAAAATACACATTTCAACTAATTTACCATACTATTAAGTATTATTGTAAATATTAAATTTTACTCTGAAAGTAGTTAGAGAATGAGTGTCATTAAAGACTGGGATAGTACCTTTATTACCACAGTGAACATTTGCTATTCCTCTAATCAAATTCTCAAGTCACACAGCTCATAATTTGAAGGTATTCCTGATGACTTGATAGAAGCAACAGTTTCAGCATCTCAAGTGTCTCAGTTGACTTTTTAATTGTTCTTTCTTCCAAAACCATCAGTATGAATTGTAATGGAATACTTTCCAACAAGAATTCCATGAAATTTTTCATCATTAGGGTGGCTTTAATACATACATGTTTGCTGTAAAGTTTGATCTTCTGAGGTACATAAATGTTCTTTTTCAACAGCAAACACATTCAATTCTGAGCAATAAAAGTATGCTACCAAGTGATGTTTTCGCAAATAATGTTTAGTATATATTGTTTTTTGATATATTTATTATTCTTGAAATTCATAATTCTTCATGAAGTGCCATATTTTCAACATTATGTGAAGGAATGCTTTGTTTATAGCGACACTCCAGACACTGGTGCTGGTACATACTCTGCCTCAGAGATATTACTAAGTAAATTACACAGGAAACACAGTCCTTTACTGATTTATTTGAGGCAGCCATGCCATATTTTCATATTAACAAATAATGCCCAAAGGTATGAAAGGAATTACAGTCAAGTATATTTCATTGTTTCTATTTAAAATTATAAAGTTGCTTCAGTTATTGAATAGAAAGCAGTTTAGTTAAATATTGCAAAGAAGTGCTTGGATTTGGAATTTTATGTAAGAAGTGGGAAATAGTAAGAGCTGGAGGGGACGGGAACTCCACAAGGAGAGCAACAGAACAAGATAATTTGAACACAGGGAACTTCCCAGAGACTCATACTCTAACCAAGGACTATTCGTGGAGATGACCTGGAACCCCTGCACAGGTGTAGCCCATGGCAGTTCAGTGTCCAAGTGGGTTACATAGTAATGGGAAGAGGGACTGCCTCTGACATAATCTGATTGGCCTGCTCGTTGATCACCTCCCCCTGATGGGGGAGCAGCCTTACCAGGCCACGGTAGAGGACAATGCAGCCACTTTTGATGAGAACTGATAGACTACGATCAGAAAGGAGAGGAGGACCTCCCCTATCAGTGGACTTGGAGAGTGGCATGCATGTAGAAAGGGGAAGGAGGGTGGGATCGGTAGGGGAGGAGGGAGGGGCTTATGGGGGGATACAAAATGAATAAAGTGTAATTAATAAAAAATAAAAAAAATTTGAATCTCCTAAAAAAAAAAAAAAGAAACATGTTAGCTTTCATTGTTATACCATTTTTGTTTGTTTGCTTGTTTGTTTTGTTTGCTTTGGTCTTCTTTTTTCATATGGAGGGAACTAGAAAAGATCATCCTGAGTGAGGTAACCCAGAAGCAGAAAGATATGTATGGTATATATTCATTTATAAGTGGATATTATCCATATAATATTGGATAAACATACTAAAATCTATAGTCCTAAAGAAGCTAAACAACAAGGAGGACCCTAGAGAAGAGGCTTAATTCTCATTCAGAAGGGCAAATAGGATGGACACCAGCAGCTGTACAGGAGAGGGAACAGGATGGGAGTCCACCACAGATGTCCTCTAAAAGACCCCACCCAGCAGGGGATCAAAACAGAAGACAAACAGCCAAACTTTGGATAGAACGCAGGAAGCCTGATGGAAGAATGGGGATATAAAAGGACCCAGAGGGAACAGGGTCAGTCACAAGGAGACTGACAAACAAAAATCAAAAAAATGCTGAGCCTGGGGACGGGGGGGGGGACTACAGAGACTGATGCATCAACCAAAGACCATTCGTAGAAAGGACTTAGATCCCCTGCTCAGATGTAACCCATACACAGCTCAGTCTCCCTGTGGGTCCTCTAGTAAGGGAAGAAGAGACAGTCTCTAACATGAACTTGGTTGCCTGCTCCTTGATCATTTCTCCCTAGTGTGCAACCTAGCCAGCCCACAGAGGAAGAGGATCTAGGCAGTCCTGATGTGACCTGATAGGCTAGGGTCAGACAGCAGGGGAGGAGGACTTCCCCTATGAGTGGACTAGGGGTGAGAGATTGAGAAGGAGGTGGGAAGGAGAGCAGGACCAGGAGGAGATGAGGGGGGGAGCCTACCACTGGGATACAAAGTGAATAAGCTGTCAAATAATAATAATACAAAAATTAAGGTCTCATTTATCACAGACTGTCCTTGACTTTGCTATGTAGTGGAGGATGATATAGAACTTATGATCTTTCTTCCTTACTTGCCACGTCCTAGAATTTCGCTATGTCCAGTTTATGCAGAAGTGAGAATCAAAGTCAAGGCTTCCTCCAGACTAGGCTGGCACTCTATAAACTGCACTATATCCCCAGCCCCAGTATGTATATGTGTGTGTGTGTGTGTGTGTGTGTGTGTGTGTGTGTGTGTGTGTGTGAATAAATGAGTTGGACTTTGGACTTTTTGTTAACCCCTGATGAAGATTGAGAGTAAATGTGTAATCTAATAAATGCATGCTGTCACAATTAATCCATTAGTGGTTAGTTATATAAAACTTACGAGTCCTTTTAGATACATTGAATTTCAGTAAAATGTTTAAAATTTATCCAAATTTAATCTCGAAAATGATGATGCATTAATTTATTTGTCAACAATAGGTAACTGCTTTGGTATTGTATAACTGTTTTAAAGCTGTTCTAAGTTAATTAAATTGTGTACATATTAATTAGGGCTCATTTCTTTCTCATTTAATTATTTCTTGATCATATAAACATTTATTGACTATTACAGTGGTCAAAACATTCAGTTAATCTAAACAGATGTAGGCAGCCCTTGGAAAGATTGAGCCTTTAGTTTGGGCCTCAGAAAGAAGTAACATTCCTGCAGATAGCAGTAGCACTTACTCATGAAATGGTTATTTCATTACCCCCTTAGATTTTCATACCTTTTAGTACCATTCTTTACATTTCCATACAAGGATTTTTTGGTTTGTTTTGGATTTGGGTTTTATGAGTGGTTGTTGATATTGTTTGTTGTTTTGTTAAACAGGATATCACCTTGTAGTCCTGGCTTATTGAGAATTCACCATACAGGCCACTCTGGTCTAGAATTCCAAAGTCATGGGAATAGAAGCTGGAGCCATGAATCCTGTTTGCAATTTATTTTCATTGAGAAGATACACTGTTTTAGAATGGTGAATTTTAAGTTTTTGTGTTTCTTTTAGTGTGGCTTTCTTTTGATTTTGAGCACTCTAAGTAGGAAATGAATACAAAAGAATTTTATTATGAATACCATGAAGGTCAAATAATGGGAAATGCTTTCGTTTGATTCTTTTAAACCACTGATCTTTTGTTTGCAAAGTCATTTGAACACAGACTCAGAAATCTCCTCATCCTCTTACAGAGAGGATAAAGGACAAACCTTGGTGTTGGTAGCCGTATGCTTCTGATCTATGTCAATCGAATTATGCCAAATGCCTACCATTGATCAAAAGCCAGGTGAAAGTCTTACAAACACTCCTAGCTGTTTGTAGTGATTTCTTCCTTTGATTTCAGTGACTTATTAAACTCATTTACTTTTAAGAATTATAAATCACAGGGTAACAAAATGCTATGATCTCCAGGATTTTGTTCACATAACTTAACTTGGTTTTGTTTGTTTGTTTTGTTTTGTTTTTCCAGTATTGCTGTGGCAAATAGAACAGGCATTGTGTATTCGTACTGTACGGGCAAAATTATGTGGGAGACAGCCTGCCTGGTTAATTTAACTAGTTTATGACTCCATGGAAAATGGAGCCATAATCTTGTTGAGAAAGATTCAGCAAATATTCTGGTCAGTGTGCTACATTAGAAAACCTGCTGTTCACACTCTGGTGAATGTTAACAGGGCTCATAAAATTCCATTGAAAATCTATCATATTATCTTATTTAGTTATTTAGTTAAGAAGCAATGTCTTATCTAACAACAGCATTTCTGATAGTACCCTCTGAGACTTCAGAGAGCCATGTCAAACCTCTGATGGAATCCTGAGCATGGCTCTTACACATGAGCCTCAGGAGTTTTCATTGTCTTTTAGTTCTAGCTACCCAAGTCTCATTATGTCCTGGCTGCTTCTTTTCTCTCGTATCTTTATGTAGATAGCAATAACACTTTCTTTTTTTCACAGGAGTCATTTCTGATGCAGAATTCCTCAATCCCATTACTGAAATAGGGCTTATCTGTAATCCTATTTCCCGTTCGTTGTGGTCATTTCCTGTGTTTTCCTCTCCAGTGGTCTCCATTAGTGTTTCTTCTTCCGTGTTCCCCTTTAGATTGATTGCAGAGGGCCACATGGTAAGCGAATTGTCCGCCACTTAAGCCATTGTACAGCGTACCTGTACAAGAGCTCTTCCATTCAGAGGTTGGTCTTGTGATCTTCAAAATAGAAGTATGGACTCAAACTATATCTTAGGTCAGACTTCATTCATTATTTTTCTTAGAAAATGGAAAAACTAGATATTTTCAGGAACTTCTATGCTGTGAAAGTGTGCTGATTTATCTCTTATAAATTTTAACATTTTAACCCGTGCTTCCTTGTTCTAAAATCAATGCAGATGTGCCCTGAGTGGCTGTTTGCAGTAAGACAAGGTTAGTTTGTAAAATCAAGGGCCATGAATTGAAAACCAATGCAGGGACTCAGTAGCTTAGGAACCTCCGGGAATTAGTTAGCTTTGTTACAACTGAGCTGTTTTAATCTGCCCAGTGTATGTTACTACTGAACTCGTGAGAAATAGCTGTACAAATGAAACGATGTCACATGTGTGTTAAAAACCTACCCATTGCCCGACACACTGTAGCTTCTGCATGACTGCCTATATTATTTTTAATGTGTAGATGAAGGTTTTTTCTGGCTGCAGTACTGACTCCACTTTTATATCTCAGGACAATTTATACAGATAAATGTGATGGCTTTTCTGTCCTTATTATCCTAATAAAATTCAGCATACAAAGAATTTATTACTTCGACTTGCTTTCTCTAATTGTTCATGTTCTGACATTGTGATTTTGACAACTGGACGTTAGGTCTCCCTTGAACAAATTAGAAGTGCAGCTACTTAATAATAAAAGCCAACATGTGGGTATTTTAAGCAATTATACATTAGTTCTGTTGTCACAAAAATATCTTCCATGAAAAATCACATATATACAACCAAATACATTCTTGGATTTTGCTTTCCAAAATTAAATAGTTTACTAATGACAGAAGAATTCACAGCACCATTCACTAAACTTTCTTCTTGGTATAGCCGTATTCTTTTTTCACATGAAGTGTTGTAATGTTTTCTGCATTATGGTATTCAACACTCTGGGATTGCTGCCCTTTCTCCTTGCTATTCTCTTCAGACAACCCGCACAGTTCGTTCCCTTCTTCTAAACAGAGTAGCTTCCAGGTGGCACCTTGCAGAAGTCCACCCTGACTATAACCGTTTGCAATGGATGCTGCAATGAGTTGACATAAGTTGAGTGAGAGAAATGACAGATATATATTTTCTCATAGCTCCAAAGTAACAAAAAAGGATGACAGCAAGCCTCTAAGCCTATCCTCAGTCTTATGGTCAAAAGTTAAAACTTTCCAAGTAATGAATCTAGCCTAGCCTCCACGGAGATGGAATATGTAAGTCCATTCTCCTTGCCTACTCTGTATCCTGTAGTCAACTGTAAGACTGTAAGCAGCAGTGACCAAGTGAAGTGCTACATGAGCACTGAAGAGGCAAGGTATCAGAAACTAAGAAGTCACCAAGAAGCCAGGTCTAGGAAAGCAAAGGAGAGAGGCCTCCAAGCAAACGAGTGCTGCTGACACCTAGGTCCTGGACTTTACCTTTGCTGAACTTGGGAAAAATATCCGGTTGACACAAGAAGTGGAAGATTGGATGATAGAGGGGATATTTAATACTTTTATGATAAATTGGGAAACATTGGGGTGAACTGTAAATGCCTGGAAACTTCCACACCTGGGAATTCCTTGGTTGGAGGACAGGTCCAACAGAGACTTGGCGCTACATTTTTCTCTAAGCTATCTTGCCAAAAACTGGAGAGGAAGTGGTTAAATTTTACAGTATGTTTCTAAGTAGCAGGATGGGAGGGAAAAGACAGAAAGGATACAGATCAACTTGTGCCCTCAAAGGCAAACGTTTTAGTGATGTTAACTTATAGAATCCCAAGGAGAATGAACCCAGTCCCTCTCAAATCAATGTGCTTAAACCGGATAATACTACTCATGAGTGAAACTTATTTCTAAAGCTATATGTCCAAACTGTAAAGTTAAAGACTATGTCTTTCATTTGACTTTGTTTAACTCGAGAATGACTTTTTTTTTATTTAAGACATTTGAACAGAGCGGTTCAGGGCAGTATTAGAAGGGAACAGATAATTACATGCCATTCAAACTGTTGACAAACATGAATGTAATTATGGCCTGGAAGAAGCTGCAATATGCTGGATTCTATCAGGATGTCACATCATTAGTTCCTTACAGGCCATAAATGTAGTTTCTAAAGAAGCTTGTGGTTTGAATTTCTTATGACTAAACCCCACCGAACTGCTTTCTGGCTATAGATAATTTAAATACCTCTTTTTAAAGAAACTTCTGCCATAGAATTATGTCACACTAAAGGCCAATGTAGGTTTTCATTCAGGGAGACGTGGTAAGGGAATGCATTTCTGGGAACACTCCTGAGTGGTCCTTTTAAAGGGGTTCTGATTAGCAGTGATGCACCTAGTTGTCCTATTTTTTAGTACTGTGTGTTGGATTCTTCACATGTGCATGGGCCATTACATTGCTGAGGCTGATTTAGAGGGTTCAAATATCCCACAGTTAATCTCTCCATAACGGTGAGCTAGAACTAAAGAAGTTCTGGGTCAGCAAAGCAGGTGACAAAGTTGGAGGAAGTTTGGGATGAGTGGACATCTTAGTGCAATTTTGCTGTTCAAAATAATCAGGGGACGATTATTGAGGAAGTATAATCATGCTATAATATAAACTCATCTTAAGTACAATTTTATTTTGTAGAGCTACTACACACGTGAATATACCATAAAAAAATGCTAACCTGGAAAAAAAAAAAAACACAAACACAAGTAGGAAGGCCTAGAAGTAGAGCCTTTAGAAAGGAAAGCAGCCTGCCCTTGAGATCCTGTTAGAAATAGTCCGTGTTCCCCTTACTTTGGAAAACTACTTGGTTACTGAGCTACCACAGGCCACATCCGAGCAGAAGTTCTAGGTTATATCCATAGATGGTCCTTGGTTGAGTGTCGGTCTCAGAAAAGACCCTGTGCCCAGATATATTTGGTCCTTGTAGAGCTCCTATCCTTTCCATATCATACTAACTTCCCTTCTTTCATATGATTCCCTGCACTCTGCCGAGGGTTTGGTTATGAGTCTTAGTGTCTGCTTTGAAACACTGCTAGGTAGAGTCTTTCAGATGCCTTTTGTGGTAGACTCCTGTCATAAGTTCAATGCACATCCCATTTATCTTTCTAACTGAGGATTAATCACCTTCGCCTGTGTCCACTTTCTTGATTATCTTCTTTAGGTGTGTAGATTTCATTATGTTTATCATGTCGGAGCAGTCTGTTAGGCCACAGAGGAGGACTTTGCAGCCAGCCCTGAAGATACCTGATAAAACAGGGTCAGATGAAAGGGGAGGAGGTCCTCCCCTATCAGGGGACTTGGAAAGGGGCAGGGAGGAGACCAGGGAGGGAGTGTGGGGTTGGGGAGGGAATGAGGGAGCGGGATACAGCTGGGACACAGAGTTAACAAAATGTAACTAAAAAGAAAAATTAAAAAAAAGAACCAATAGAGAAAAAAAAAAGAAAGGAAAGCAGATAGAGAGGCACTTATGTTCTCAGCCTCACTGTTGTGAAGCTGAACAATCTGCTGAAGGTCTCAGACACACAGTCCACTCCATATTAGGCCCTTCCCTGACAGAAGCTCTCTTCCCTATTCCCTTCATAGGTGGTGAGCTCCTTACTAGGGTCTCTCATCATGAATAGATCTCCCTTTCTCTTCTTACCAGCACTCACATGTGCAGGCAACCCTTGTCTGTGTGTGTGTGTGTGTGCGTGCACATGCATGCATCTATATGCACACACAATCCCTATGTTCTTACTCTAATATAAAAACAACTTTCTCCATCATTTGAGGTCACTATCAAAGAGGCTCTTTGGAAAAAGTTATGTGAATATATGGCTATGAGAATAAGTGATTTTTTGATATGAAGGAATTATTTATGATAAAAGTATGGATAAACGTTAACTTTTTGTTATGTTTGACCTGACTAAAAGGCATATGATCCTGGACGCATATATCATGTCTGGGTATTGGAAAATCACTCTTAAAAGGTATATAAAACAGAGACGTTAGGCATTTGTGAGGCTTTCAAGACTAGAAAAAAAAATGTTTACTGTAACAGTAAACACTGAATTCTCAACACACAGTTTTATATTAAAATAGTTGTATTAATAACATAGCTCTGTATCAACAGAACTTTACATATTCTCAAAAGATCAAAAGCATCAAAAGTCTCAGTGAATTAATGGTGAAAGGCAGAAGCGTATCGTACAGTGTAAGCAATGGCTGTGCCACTATCTACAATCACCTGTGGAGCTCAAATCAGCATGGGATTTATCAAACCAGCATTCAAGGAATGATCTAGTTGAACTCTTCAAAGAACCTAATCCTGAAAGATTACCCAATTCTTCACATCCTCTTTTGATCTTTTTGTGGATTGATACAAATCAATACATAACTGACCTTGGAGTCACACAAAGAGACATTGAAATTTAGGATAAGAAAGAATAGAGACTTCAGGGCTATTGTGACCGAAGAAACAATACTGCCTTGACACAAGCCGGAGTCACTGGTTCTTTAACTTTAAGACAGAGATAATTGTATTACCTAGTCCTCTGAGATAAATGGGAATTTAAATGTTTATTTAAAAGCCACTGGTTTTCAAATATTAGTTTTTCCTGTCTTTGTTTAAATGCCACCTCTATTGACATAATGTTCAGTAACAGAAATTCCACCACAGTGCTGCCAAGTCAGTCTGTTTACATCCACTGACATAGTTAAAATTGAAATTGGCATGACTTAACAGTTAGGTAAAATATCATGGTAACCTCAGTTGCAAAGTATCCCAGTGAGTCTTAAATTAGGACAAGAAATAAAAAAAATTTAAAAAAAAAAGTGCAAAAAGGGGAAAGGAGGTAAAGAAAAGGGAGAGAGGAAGAAAGGAAATACAGACTGAAATTTAGAAATAACAAGATAATAGCCATTGATTAAAGGGACTCAATCTCATCTAAATTATTCTGAAAAAGTCAATAATTTAAGTATAAAAAAATAGAATATTAATCATTTAGGGAAAATTATGCTGTGAACACCCAGCTGACCAGGCCAGGTAAACAGGCAACACAGCCATCACACTCTGAAAATTCAGGGAAGAAACATAAACGAAGGAACAAAACCACTCACTCAACAAAGACAAAATAGGCAGGTAGACCTTTAATCATCCTAAACCCAGATACTGAGACACCAACATAAAAACACAACTAACAACAGCGAGGGAAATATGTCCTCACTAGAGGCCACTAGAGAGGGGGCCCAGCTCTCCTACCAGAGCAGGCACTGAATATTCCAACATAGCTGAAGCATCAAAAACGAACAAACAAAAAAACCTTAAGACAAAATTTATGTACATTATAGAAAACTATAAATAGGAAATTATTAAATCCATTGAAGAAATAAAGAAAAAAACACCAAGAAATAGTATAAAGAAATGGATAAAAACTGTTCAAGACCTGAAATTGGAAATAAAATTAATAATGAAAACCTGATAGGCTAGGGTCAGATGGAAGGGGAGGAGAACCTACCCTATCAGTGGACTTGGAAGAAGGCAGGGGGGAGATGAGGGAGGGAGGGTGGGATTGGGAGGGAAAAAGGGAGGGGGCTACGGCTGAGATACAACTGAATGACCTGTGATTAAAACAAATAAATAAGTAAATAAATAAAAAGAAAACCCAAACTGAGGGAATTCTGGAAATGAAAACTTTTTTTAACTTTTTTTAATTTTTTATTAATTAAATTCATTTTGTATCCCCCCATAAGCCCCTCCCTCTTCCCCTCCCAATCCCACCCTCCCTCCGGACGAGCTTTGCCAACAGAATACAAAAGATGGAAGAAAGAATCTCAAGTGTTGAAGATAGTAATGGGAAAAAATAGATACAATGGTCAAGAACAATGGTAAATCTAAAAGCCTCCTAATATAAAACATCCAGGAAATCTGGGACACTGTGAAAAGACAAAACTAGGAATAGTGGGGGCTGGAGAGATGGCTCAGAGGTTAAGAGCACTTCCAAAGGTCCTGAGTTCAACTTCCAGCAACCACATGGTGGCTCATTACCATCTATAATGAGATCTGGTGCTCTCTTCTGGTGCACAGTCAGAGGGATCTCTCTTGGTGTAGGGGTGGGGATAGAATAGATTTTAGGAGTGGACTAGTAGCATGTTGTACAGGAGCATGGAATCAGGTGTAGGAGGGATGGTATGGAGGGAGAGAGCATGAGTAGAGACAGCTGGAATTTGGGGGGTAAGAGACAAACTCCCTGGAATCTGAACGTAATCCTAATGAGGTCTCACAATAATAGAGGTTATGGAGCTTAGTGGTTGGACTAGGTTACATTCAAATGAGTTGTTGGCCAAGGGAGTCCCATGGAAGTTCCTGACAACCTGGCTATGTGCTAAGACAAAAGGTTGCTTTATGCAAACTGATGGGGGGGGGCTATAGCCAAGAGCAACATACACACAACTCATTGAACATGGAGAAGTCAAGCTGGTGCCTACATATAGCCCTCACCCATATGCTCTAGTCTCTTTGGTGTGGGAAGGTACTTTACAGGTTACAGAAAGAGAAATTTGGACACCAGACCTACAGCCTGTCCTGCCTATATTGCTAGGGCAATAGTGGCACAGGAATTGTGGGAGTAGGCAATCAATGCCTGATTTGACCTAAATTCCACTCAAGAAGGAACTCATTACGTTATACTGCTTTCAGAACCAAGAACCATAGACTAGGATATCAGATACATTAAAACCAAACACTAGTTTACTAGTCTGAAAAAAGAAAAAAAAATCAATAGAATGATTCCTAATGATATTCTGCTTTACTCATAAATCAGTGCCTGACCCAGTTATCATCAGAGAGTCTCTGGCTGCAGATGAGAACAGATGCAGGGACTCGAGGCCAGACATTATGTGGAAAGAGTCTAAATTGGAGGTCTTCATCTAAACCCTCCCCACCTGAGCTCATGTAATCCTGTGGAAGAATAGGCAGAAAGATTGTAAGAGCCAGAGAGCTTTGGTAATACCAGGAAAACAAGGCCCTCTGAATCAACTAAGCAAGGTGCATATGAGCTCAGTGAGATAGCAAACACAGGACCTACCAAGACTTGGACAAGATCCTCTGCATATATAACTATTAGCTTAGTGTTTTTGTAGGACTCCTGACTGTGAGAACAAGTGGGTCTCTGACTCTTGTGCCTGCTTTGAAGACTTTCTCCTCCTACTGGGTTGCCATGTCCAACATCCCTTATCTTTTATTCTGTCATGTTTAGTTGTCATCTTTTAGATCCCATTTTCTGATGACAGACAGAAAGGGGGTGGAACCAAGGGGAGGGGAAGTGGGGAAGAACTGGGAGGAGCAGAAGGAGAGGAAACTTTCATCAAGATATACTGTATGAGAAAGAACCAATTTTCAATTTTTAAGAAAATAGAATTAATGTAATCACATATTTTTATAGTTATTTACTACAAATTTATGTGTGTGTTTTTAAAATTTCATTTTTAATCTTTTCATTCCTTCCAAATTATATAGATTTGAGCCCAATAACAGAAAGAATTGCTCAGAATTTTATGGACAGATATATCAGAAGAAAATATTTTGAGTAGTTGATCTGCCAGTTTTCAGACGATGGGAATAGTAAACCCTTAACCATAGGCTTCAGTTGCTGGTTGCTGGCAGCGGAAGTTTCCTTCATGCTGTTTGCCAGTCTCTGGTAGTTCATTCTCAATAGATTAGTGATTCAGTCTCATGTGACCTTGTTAAATATTGATCCTCGAAAAAGTTAAGTCTGAAATTTTCAAAACAAATACCTTAAAAGCACCTGTGTCCATGGCAGGTAGAAAGAAGCCTTTGTCCTTTGGGGCTTGACTTTAGAGAGGTTGGGAAGACTGTTATAAAATACAACCGTGTTTCTGTTAAAATGACACTGGAATATTTGGGAATGACTCTGTCAATCCAAAGTCACTTCTTCCTATGGAGAAAAATACAAGATCTTTGTGGGGACAACAATGTTACGTGGGAGAGATCATCCATGTTACAGCTAGGCCATTCTGAAAACAGCCTAGCTGTAAAAAATTAAACATGACAGAAATAAACGGTGAGTATCTAATGATGTCCAGCCTTTAATAATTAAAACATAACACAGCAGATTAATAATAAAATGCATCTAGCAATAAATTCACAGTGACTGCTACCTTTCAGAGATTTTATTTTTTGATCCAGGCACTGAGTGATCAATCATCAGGGATGGTGCTGTTCTGCCCCTTGGTAAAATCTGGCCCTCCTGGGTTTCTGTATGTTCTTTACTGTTTGAGTCAAAAATACAAAATTAATATGAACAAATAATCGTGCGATTTGAAGATATGGTAATAATCAACTGGTAAATAAATCAAATATATTAAAATTATTGATTGTAAGTACTTCATGTGTGAAGAATTAAATAAGACTTTTATAGGACTTTTCCTGACTAAAACTAAAGGATTTGACATTATTTGTATACAGTGTTACAATTACTTTGAGATTATAAAATAATTTTTGTTGAAAATTAAATGGTATCCTACATTATAGTATTTATTATTAGCCCTATAATTATTATGGCAGTATTGTGTAACCTGCTTTCACAATCAAGAAGACATAGACACCTGTTAGATTTTATAATAGCCTTATAACACCTTGGGCTGGGCAGATAATTCTGTTCATGCTATCTCAATAATCTCCTAGCATGAATCCCATGTCATCTGCCTTAACCATTCCTATCTGAGCTACCTTCTATCTGTAATCTTTTTTTTACTATTATTGATTACAGTTTATTCATTTTGTATCCCCCATTAGCCCCTCCCTCCTCCCCTCCAGATCCCACCCTCCCTCCCCCTTCTTCACGCGTGTCCCTCCCCAAGTCCACTGATAGGGGAGTCCTCCTTTCCTTCCTTCTGATCTTAGTCTATCAGTTCTCATCAAAAGTGGCTGCATTGTCATCTTCTGTGGCCTGGTAAGGCTGCTCCCCCCCTCAGGGAGAGCTGATCAAAGAGCAGGCCAATCAGATTATGTCAGAGGCAGTCCCTCTTCCCATTACTATGTAACCCACTTGGACACTGAACTGCCATGGGCTACATCTGTGCAGGGGTTCTGGGTTATCTCCATGCATGGTAGTTGGTTGGAGTATGAGTCTCTGAGAAGACCCCTGTGTTCAAATTTTCTAGTTCTGTTGCTCTCCTTGTGGGGTTGCTGTCCTCTCCAGATCTTAACTGTTTCCCACTTCTTACATAAGATTCCCTGCACTTTGCCCAACAGTTGGCCATAAGTCTCAGTGTCTGCTTTGATAGTCTGCAGGGCAGAGCCTTTCAGAGGCCCTCTGTGGTAGGTTCCTAGGTTGGTTCCTGTATTCTTCTTCTGATGTCTATCCTTTTTGCCTTTCGGGATGGAGATTGAGCGTTTTAGTTAGGGTCCTCTCTCTTAATTAGTTTCTTTAGATGTACAGGTTTTAGTAGGTTTACCCTATGTTATATGTCTATGTGAGTGAGTATATACCATGGGTGTCTTTCTGCTTCTGGGACAGCTCACTCAGGATGATCCTTTCCAGGTCCCACCATTTACCTGCAAATTTTATGATTTCCTTATTTTTCATTGCTGAGTAATACTCCATTGTGTAGATGTACCGTAATTTCTGCATCCATTCAGCTGAGGGACATCTGGGCTGTTTTCAGCTTCTGGATATTACAAATAAAGCTGCTACAAACATGGTTGAGCAAATGTCTTTATTGTGTACTTGAGCCACTTTTGGATATATGCCTAGGAGTTGTATGGCTGGATCTTGAGGAAGCACTATTCCTAGTTGTCTGAGAAAGTGCCAGATTGATTTCCAGAGTGGTTGTACAAGTTTACATTCCCACCAGCAGTGGAGGAGGGTTCTCCTTTCTCCTATCCATAATCTTATAAGTACATGCTTATATTTTTCTTCTTGGTGTTTCTTTTCACACATTATTGGAGTCCTTCCTCCCAGCCCACGTGGTTTCTTCTCCACCTCACCCATTCTGGTGACCTCCTTCCCCCTCTCTTGCTGCCTGTCTGTCTCCTTCTGGTGATTCTCCTTTCCTCAAAGCCCAACAACCTTAGCCACACCTACCTCCTTCTGACCTGCCCAGGTACAGGCCTTTTATTATTAACCAGGCAGGAATAATGACTTTGGCAGATTTACTCAACAAGGATAGAGCAGTAACCAGATCTTGAGGGTCAGTAATTAGCATCAAAATATAAGCATTAAACCAACACCCAACAATAATTTTGTCATTTCCTCCTTTCTTATCTACTCTCCTACTTTGATTCAAAATCATGGGGCCTTTTTCATTAAATATTGTTACTTATAGAGCTGTGTGTGTGTGTGTTTAGGCATGTCCATTTGGTATTGGATGCCTTCTATGAAAAAGACTATTTCTCTGAATCTCAGCATTTTCCAGTTACCTGTAGTTCTTTGCCTAGGGTTGAAGTTTCAGCAACAACATACCTAAATATGTTTTAACTAAAATGAACTGTAGCTCAGGGGTCATCTTCTAATTCTTAATAATTTTCAGAAATAATGCAAAAATCATGAAGAAATGATTTTTGTAAATGTAAATATTAAGTACTTTAAAAGTTAGTGCTATAAAATTAAAAGCTGATCATTATGAATTTTGGCTCCAAACTGTTTTTAAAAACTAGATTATAAATAACCACCTTATTTATTGGGTATTTTAATGTTAAATGCTATACAAGTAATTTTTCAGAATGTTGTTCTTTCTTCTTTTGTTTCATTTGTTTACAGTCTAAGGAACCAGTTGAGAATGTGAATTTTATTTACACACACTCTCTTGTACACATATAACTTTGAAGTATATAAAAGCACTGCTTTATTGAGTCAAATCTGATACGGCCTAATGTGATATATCAATGGTCTGGGTCGGGGAATATTGTTTTGTTTTGTTATGTTTGCAGTGCTTGAGACTGAATTTGGCCCTGCACATTTATGGCAAATGGACAGTAGTAACCTGCATCCATGTAAGGGATATTTTAAAATTTATGGTTTTGACACTATATTTGGCCACATATATGCATTTACTGATGGTGGAAAGCATTTGAAACCTTATGAGAATTTCATGCTAGTAAGACAACTATTGCTCTGAAACTGCACCTCCTGGGTGTGGGATGAGGGGCTCCACTTTCCATCCTCAGAAATTACATTAGCTCCCCTGAGTACTTGGAGCATGCTCAGAAGAGAGACTGTTGGTCTACATAAGGGAGCCATCCCAAATACGCTGTTGTAGTTATGGAGCTGTGCTTTAGATTGAGACAAGCGTGATTATTATTGATGAAAACCAGAAAAGCTATTGAAGCAACAGAAGTGGAGCACTCTTTGAAAACTGGATTCCTCCATCATACCACTTAACACAATTGGAGAGATAAATTATTTATACAGCTGCTCACGCCATGCTTATGCTACTTGAGAATAAACAATGCAATGGCAAGAAGTTGTGCCTGTCAGTTGTATTGTATGCATCTGAAAAAAAACAGTTGTGTGACTTTGTACCATTTCACATAAAAATTGTGCATAGTTTTAATTATGCAATTTGGCAGAGAATAAAGGAGGATATGTTGTTTTTTCCACTTTCTTGTTTACCCTACAAGTACGTGCAAAAGCTTAGATCCGTGTTCTGGAGCTCTTGAGTGACACTAGTTCTGAAAGAAAACACCACCCATCTTCCACAGAACACTCCATAAACAGGCAGCACGTGCAGGAATGGGAAAGATTGCATTACAACATAGGGAAAGATGGCAGACCCCCTCCTGGGGACGCCTAAGTAAAACAACGTCAGAAAAATGGGCAGGAATTTTGCTTTAGAATATGCTCACTTTATTAGTATTTCCTCAGTCCTGAAGCAAAAAAATCTATTAGGTTCTATATGTAGGAAGTAGGACAGGCTGCATATGGATTTTAATTAAGATTAAAACTGCAGGCACCATAATGTTGTAGTATTTCTTTAAAATAAGTATGTTTAGTGATGGCAAATAAATGATACTTTTTATTTTTTAATTAATTTATATTTTTATTAATTACAATTTATTCATTTTGTATCCCAGCTGTAGCCACCTCCCTTGTCCCCTCCCAATCCCACTCTTCCTCCTCTTCTTCCATGCCCTCCCCAAGTCCACTGATAGGAGAGGTCCTCCTCCCCTTCCCTCTGACCCTAGCCTATCAGGTCCCAACAGGACAGGCTGCATTGTCTTCCTCTGTGTCCTGGTAAGGCTGGTCCCCCTCAGGGGGAGGTGATCCTAGGCCTTGCCACTGAGTTCATGTCAGAGAGTGCCCCTGTTTCCTTACTAGCTAATCCATTTGTAGACTGAGCTGCCATGGGCTACATGTCTGCAGGGGTTCTAGGTTATCTCCATGCATGCTCTTTGTTTGGAATATCAGTCTCAGAGAAGACCCCTGTGCCCAGATTTCTTGGTCTGTTGCTTTCCTTGTGGAGCTCCTGTCCCTTCCAGGTCTATCTCCCCCTTCTTTCATAATATTCCCTGCACTCTGCACAAAGTTTGGCTAACAGTCTCAGCCTCTGCTTTGATACCCTGCTGGGTAGAGTCTTTCAGAAGCCTTCTGTGGTAGACTCTTGTCCTTGTACTTGTTTTTTCCCTCTTACGATGTCCATCCCATTTGCCTTTCTGAATGAGGATTGATCATCTTACCCAGGGTTCTTCTTGCTTACCTTCTTTAGGTGTACAAGTTTTAGTATGTTATCCTATATGTCTAATATCAACTTATAAGTAAGTGTATGCCATGTGTATCTTTTTGCTTCTGGGATCCTCACTCAGGAGGATCTTTTCTAGTTCCCACCATTTGCCTACAAATTTCATGATTTCCTTGTTTTTAGTTGCTGAATAGTATTCCATTGTATAAATGTACCACAATTTCTGCATCCATTCCTCCATTGAGGATCATCTGGGTTGTTTCCTGATTCTGGCTATTATGAATAATGCTACTACAAATATAGTTGAGCAAATGTCCTTGTTATATACTTGAACATCTTTTGGATATATGCCTAGGAGTGGTATAGCCGGATGTTGAGGTAGCACTATTCCTAGTTGTCTGAGAAAGCACCAGATTGATTTCCAAAGTGGTTGTACAAGTTTACATTCCCACTAGCAGTGGAAGAAGGTTCCCCTTTCTCCAAATCCTCTCCAGCATGTGTTGTCACTTAAGTTTTTGATCTCAGCCATTCTGTTTGGTGTAAAGTGAAATCTCAGGGTTGTTTTGATTTGCATTTCACTGATGACTAAGGACGTTGAACATTTCTTTAAGTATTTCTCTGACATTTGACAGTCCTTTATTGAGAATTATGTTTAGCTCTGTACCCTGCTTTTTATTTGGATTATTTGATTTGTTGCTTTTTAACTTCTTGAGTTCTTTATATATTCTGGATATTAGCCCTCTGTCAGATACAGGGTTGTGAAGATCCTTTCCAGTGCTGGTCTAACTGGATGTCTACATGCAAAATAAATAAATAAATAAATAAATAGATAAATAAATAAATAAATAAATAAATAAAAATAGATTCATATTTGTCACCCTGCACAAAACTAAAGTCCAAGTGGATCAAAGACCTCAACATAAAACCAGACACACTAAATATGTTAGAAAAAAAAGTGGAACAGCCTTGAACTCGTTGGCACAGGAGACAACTTCCTGAACACAACACCAACTGCACAGGCTTTAAGAGCAACAATCAATAAATGGGACCTCATGAAACTGAAAAGCTTCTGTAAAGCAAAGGACACTGTCATCAGAACAAAACGACAGCCTGCAGACTGGGAAAGGATCTTCACCAACTGTGTATCTGACAGATGATACTTTAAAAAAATCAAACTTTTTAATGTAAAGTGTTTTTTTTTTTCCTAACAATGACAATTGAAGTGTCTTTGACATCTTTTATTAGGCATGTTTATCACTTATTTGTCCTAGTAGTGTGCTCTGCGGGATACTAATTCCTCATGAGTAAGCACAAAATCATTCTATGCTCAAAGTGTCTTAAACTAATTTGCTGAAAGCAGGTCAAGGTTTCCATTTGAATCATGTGTTTTCCAGGGGAGATTTTCAGTTTTGACTATTTTCTGCTTTCCCCAGACAGAACTCTCTGTATGAATAAACCTCCCAAGTCTGATATTTACTGAAACATACTCAGGGTAAAATGCACTTTCAAAAAGAAATTGTATCAAATCATTGCAAAAGAAAGTAGAACTTTTTCTTTTAGATTACTTCTGTCTGACTCACTTAATAGCTTAAATAACTGCCTGGATCAAAATTTAGCTTGATAGCTAGTTGCATTTTTTTTAGATGATAGCACTGCCTCTGCAGAGGTTTAGCTGTGCAGAGCAGGTTTGACTGCCTCTGACCCAGTGCTCCTGCCTCTCCACAACTCATGTTTGTCTTAATGCCTTTGTCCACTTTTTGTAATGACTATACTAACTTCTCTCCCTAGAGGAAAAATGAAAAGGTTTCAAATAGAAAGAGGATACCTAACTGAATAACATATGGGAGGCCACTGAAATCAGAAATATGAGCAGAAAAGTTTGTGAAAGTTTATAGCCTATGACTTCATGAGGTTATTTGCATACCTTCACAAATTGAGCCAGACTTCAAGACTCATAGGTGGGATAAATTTCAGCTCAGTTCAGGTTAGTGCTGATGTCAACTACTTGGAATCAAAACACATGCCTGAGGTCAAAGGCAACGCATAGTAGAATTGTCATCATTCCAGAAGCCAGTTTGCACTTTTAGGGGTCTCCAGGTGCCCAGCACTTCTGACCAAATAGATGTGAATGGGAGGGAGTCCCCAAGTTTCCCTCCAGCTTAGCCACTTGCTCCAGAGGAATAGAACTAGATAAATAAATGTTTGTTTCTTAGGGTTTTTTTTTTAAATTTTGTTTTGTGTGTCTGTGTGTTTTGTTCTGTTTTATTTCAAAGAACTTCTATCATGATTAACCAGCTTAAGAGATGCGCAAGGTAACTGCCGAGATGGCTCAGCTCAGTGTTTCCTTGGTTTCTCCCTGTAGATTCTCACTCTTAGTGTGTTGTATTGGATTGTTCACCAACCAGGAAGTTCCAGCAAGCTCAGAGCTTTAATGGTTCTTTTATTAGGTAATGATTGATTGACTCATTAGCTGCATGATTGAACTCAGGCTCCACCACTTACACATTTCCTAGAATCGCTACCTGTTTTTCAATTGCGTGCTGTTAGATTTATGTCTGTAGAAGCACATCCAAGCATATCAATGTCCATTCCCAACTTAAAACACTCAGAAATGTGTGTGTCTGCTTCACAATGTTTCCAACCTTCTTCGCTGTCAATTCTCACTTCTGTCAATTCCTTGGAACAGCATTTCTTTTTCCAACCTGTTACCCTCAAAATAAGTTCCTTATATGGTTCAGAGTAGGTAGACCTGTTGTTTATATCGAAATCTCAAATATTCGATTTTACCAATAAAGACTTGGGAGCCAAATGCAGGAGTTGTGATGTAGATGTACCCATCGTGGCTGGGCTTCCCATGATTTGTTGATCTCTGAATTGTATCCAGTTGTGGTTTTCTGTGGAGTTCTCCCTTTGCTGTAAGGAAAGGCTTATTTGGACAAGGTTGGTAGGTACACTTAACTGTAAGTTATAAATATAAGATACAGAATGTGGTAAGAAATCATGCTGCTATAGCAAAGTGGGAGAGGTATATTCTTTTCTACTGTCCCTAACCTTAGGGGCCCTGGGAAGCTGGCTAGAATTCCAGCACTAGGCTGAATTCTTCCTTCCCTTAAGTGAGCCTTAAAACCAGTTAGACAGCTGTTGGTTATAACCCACATGTGAGTGGCCTTTATTGCACCTTGATATAGTCTTGTCATTATATTTTGCTTCTTCATAGGTATAGCCGCGATAAAACTGTTTAATAGTGGGTGGGTGCGTGTGTGTATCTGTGTGTGTGTGTGTGTGTGTGTGTATACCTGTGTGTGTATCTGTGTCTGTGTGTCGTAAGATATACATAGGAATATGTTGATATGTTGCTATAATATTCTTGTGGAATGTACCCTTGTTCATTCAAATGCTGATTTCTCTACCCCACTCTCTGGTTTCAATCCAGTCATTGAATTTTTTTTAACTTTTTTAAAGTTTTTATTAATTATACTTTATTCATTTTGTATCCCCCATAAGCCCCTCCTTCCTCCCCTCCAGATCCCACCCTCCCTCCCCTTTCTGCATGCATGCCACTCCCCTAGTCCACTGATAGGGGAGGTTCTCCTCTTCTTTCTGATCTTAGTCTATCAGTTCTCATCAACAGTGGCTGCATTGTCCTCTACTGTGGCCTGGTAAGGCTGCTCCCCCATCAGGGGGAGGTGATCAAAGAGCAGGCCAATCAGATTATGTCAGAGGCAGTCCCTCTTCCCATTACTATGTAACCCACTTGGACACTGAACTACCATGGGCTACATCTGTGCAGGGGTTCTAGGTTATCTCCATGAATAGTCCTTGGTTGGAGTATGAGTCGCTGGGAAGTTCCCTGTGTTCAAATTTTCTTGTTCTGTTGCTTGTGGAGTTCCTGTCCTCTCCAGCTCTTACTATTTCCCACTTCTTACATAAAATTCCATTCACTCTGCCCAACAGTTGGCCATCAGGCTCAGCATCTGCTTTGATAGTCTGCAGGACAGAGGCTTTCAGAGGCCCTCTGTGGCAGGTTCCTAGTTTGTTTCCTGTTTTCTTCTTCTGGCTTTCAGAGGCCCTCTGTAGCAGGTTCCTAGGTTGTTTCCTGTTTTCTTCTTCTTCTGATGTCCATCCTCTTTGCCTTTCAGAATGGGGATTGAGCGTTTTAGTTAGGGTCCTCTCTCTTGCTTAGTTTCTTTAGATGCACAGATTTTAGTGGGTTTGTCCTATGTTGTATGTCTATATGAATGAGTATGTACGTTGTGTCTTTTTGCTTCTGGGACAACTCACTCAGGATGATCCTTTCCAGGTCCCACCATTTACCTGCAAATTTCATGATTTCTTTATTTTTCATTGCTGAGTAATACTCCATTGTATAGATTTACCATAATTTCTTCATCCATTCTTCAGTTGAGGGGCATCTGGGTTGTTTCCAGCTTCTGGCTATTACAAATAAAGCTGCTACAAACATGGTTGAGCAAATGTCCTTTTTGTGTACTTGAGCAAATTTTGGATATATGCCTAGGAGTAGTATGGCTGGATCTTGAGGAAGTGCTATTCCTAGTTGTCTAAGAAAGCGCCAGATTGCTTTCCAGAGTGGTTATACAAGTTTACATTCCCACCAGCAGTGGAAAGGGTTCCCCTTTCTCCACAACCTCTCAAGCATGTGTTGTCACTTGAGTTTTTGATCTTGGCCATTCTGATGGGTGTAAGGTGAAATCTCAGGGTTGTTTTGATTTGTATTTCCCTAATGGCTAATGAGGTTGAGCATTTCTTTAAGTGTTTCAGTATACAGTCATTGAATTTTTATGCTTATTCTAAGCATCACCTGTCTCAAATTTCTGTAAACATGCCACCATTTTTTCTCTGTATTGTCAATAAAACAAGCCAGTGCTGTGTGATGGAAAGAATACGTAGGACATCCTAGTCCAGAGGGGAGGAGAAGGAAGCAAGTGGGAGAAGAGGAGAAATCAGTAGGACAGGACTTGGAACCATGAGGAGAGATGAACAGGTCCTAAGATGTGACTAAAAGCAAGTATAATGGGTGAAATCTGAAGGGGAGGAAACTATGTGGACTTGGAGGTTTAGGATGCAGTAACTATTGCCCAGCATTGTGCTCTAGGTTAATTAAATAAATCCCAGTCTCTGATTTGGGTATACAGCTGGTTTAGGAATAACAGCTGCATAACTAAAAGATAAATCAATAATAAATATTAATAACCCACAATATGTGGTTATATATATATATATATATATATATATATATATATATATACTTATGTGTGTATAATTTTAGGTAAATATGAAAGAATACAATTCCTTGGGGCTTTATCAAACAGCACTGGTTTTAGTTGTCCTTTATCTCTCCTTTTCCTTCTTTCTATACAGAGCTTTCTCCCTCCTCCCCAAATAGAGTCCCTTTCTTGTTTTTAAATATCCCATTTCATACCAGCCGTATTGATTTCTTTTCCTCTAATTTCACCTTCCCTTACCTATGGTTTCTTTGTATTTTCCTGGTGTGTAGTTACTCTAGTTTGTATGCACACATCTGGAGGTTAGGAGCCAGGAGCCACAGTTGAGAGATACTATGTTGTGTTTGTCCTTCTCAGTCTGGGTTACCTTACTCAACACAATCATTTTTAGTTTCCTACATTTACCTGCAAATTTAACAATTTCATTTTTCTTTACAGCTAAATAGTATTCTGTTGTATATGTATAGATACCACATTTTCAATATCCATTCATTTATTCAAGAACATTTAGGTTGCTTCCATATCGTAACTGTTGTGACTAGAACAAGAGTAAACAGTGTTGAGCAAGTGCCTGTGAACTATGATGTTGACTCTTTTGAAACGATATAACTGAGTCATATGGTCGACTTATTTTTACTTTTCTAAAGAATCGCCATGCGATTTCCAAAACGGCGTCACCAATTTGTATTCTCATCAACAGTGAATGAGAGTTCTCCTTTCTTAACAGCATCACCAGCATTTGTTGTTAATTCTTTTGTTACTCTTTTTTTTCCATATTTTTTTTAATTTTATTTTTCTTATTAGTTACGTTTTGTTAACTCTGTGTCCCAGCTGTATCCCGCTCCCTCATTCCCTCCCCAACCCCACACTCCCTCCCTGGTCTCCTCCCTGCTCCTTTCCAAGTCCACTGATAGGGAAGGACCTCTTCACTTTTCATTTGACCCTGTTTTATCAGGTATCTTCAGGGCTGGCCATTCTCACCGAGTTAAGATGAAATTTCTAAGTTGTTTTAACTTGTATTTCAAGTTAAGGATGCTAAGGATGATGAACACATTTTATGGTATTTCATAACCATTATTATTTCTTCTACTAAGAATCCTCTCTTTAGATCCCTACCCCTCACCCATTTTTTTTTAATTGGGCCATGTGGTTCCGTGACTTTTTTGGGGGAGGTTTATATATGCTGGTTATTAATCTGCTTTCAGATATATAGCTAGTAAAGATTCTCTCCCATTCAGTGAATTTCTTCTTTACTTGATTAATTGTTCTCATAGCTTTACAGAAGGCTTGTAGTTTTATGAGTTCCCAGTTACTAACTGTTGGCCTTAATACCTGAGCAAGTTGGTTCATGTTCAGAAAGTTCTTTCCTACACCTATATCATAGGTAGGATTCTGCCTGTGTTTTTTTTTTTCTTTTTTTTTTAATATGTTTTTTTCTATTTTTTCATTTTTTTATTTTTTTTATTATTTTATTTATTTATTTTTTTATTAATTACACTTTATTCATTTTTTATCCCCCCATAAGCCCCTCCCTCCTCCCTTGCCAATCCCACCCTCCCTCCCCTTTCTGCATGCATGCCACTCCACAAGTCCACTGATAGGGGAGGTTCTCCTCTCCTTTCTGATCTTAGTCTATCAGTTCTCATCAAAAGTGGCTGCATTGTCCTCTAATGTTTAGCCCATGGCAGTTCAGTGTCCAAGTGGGTTACATAGTAATGGGAAGAGGGACTGCCTCTGACATAATCTGATTGGCCTGCTCGTTGATCACTTCCCCCTGAGGGGGGAGCAGCCTTACCAGGCCACAGTAGAGGACAATAAATATGTTTTTTTTAATTTTATTTTTCTCATTAGTTACATTTTGTTAATTCTGTATCCCAGCTGTATCCCTCATTCCCTCCCCAGACCCACCCTCCCTCCCTCATCTCCTCCCTGCCCCTTTCCAAGTCCACTGATAGGGGAGGATCTCCTCCCCTTTCATATGACTCTGTTTTGTCAGGTATTTTCAGGACTGGCTGCAAAGTCCTCCTCGGTGGCCTAACAGTACTGCTCCTCCCTTGGGAGGTGGGGAGGTCAAAGAACCAGTCATTGAGTTCCTGTTAGAAATAGTCCTTGTTCCCCTTACTATGGGAAACTAATTGATTACTGAGCTATCACGGGTCACATCCGAGCAGAGGTTCTAGGTTTTATCCTCTCATGGTCTTTGGTTGAGTGTCCATCTCAGAAAAGACCCTGTGCCCAGATATGTTTGGTCCTTGTGGAGCTCCTATCCTTTCCACATCAAACTCCCCTTCTTTCATATGATTCCCTGCACTCTGCCGAGGGTTTGGTTATGAGTCTTAGTATCTACTTTGATACACTGCTAGGTAGAGTCTTTCAGATGCCTTCTGCGGTAGACTCCTGTCATATGTTCAATGCATATCCCATTTGTCTTTCTAAATGAGGATTGATCATCATACCCTGTGTCCACTTTCTTGATTATCTTCTTTAGGTGTATAGATTTCATTATGTGTATCATATCTTTTAGGTCTATATAAGCGAGTATATTCCATGTTTGTCTTTCTCCTTCTGGGATACTTCGCTCAGAATGATCCTTTCTAGATCCCACCATTTGCCTGCAAATTTCATGATTTCCTCTTTTTTGATTGCTGAGTAGTATTCCATTGTGTAAAAATACTACAATTTCTGTACCCATTCCTCCATTGATGGACATCTGGGTTGTTTCCAGGTTCTGGCTATTACAAATAAAGCTGCTACAAACATGGTTGAGCAAATGTCCTTATTGTGTACTTGAGCAAATTTTGGGTATATGCCTAGCAGTGGTATAGCTGGGTCTTGAGGAAGCACTATTCCTAGTTGTCTGAGAAAGCGCCAGATTGACTTCCAAAGTGGTTGTACCAGTTTACATTCCCACCAGCAATGGAGGAGGGTTCCCCTTTCTCCACAACCTCTCCAATAGGTGTTGTCACTTGAGTTTTTTATCTTGGCCATTCTGATGGGTGTAAGTTGAAATCTCAGGGTCGTTTTGATTTGCATCTCCCTGATGGCTAATGAGGTTGAGCATTTCTTTAAGTGTTTCTCTGCCATTCTATATTCCTCTACAGAGAATTCTCTGTTTAGCTCTGTTCCCCATTTTTTAATTGGATTACTTGGTTTGTTGCTTTTCAGCTTCTTTAGTTCTTTATATATACTGGATATTAGCCCTCTGTCAGATAAAGGGTTGGTGAAGATTCTTTCCCAATCTGTGGGCAGTCGTTTTGTTTTGATGACGGTGTCCTTTGCTTTACAGAGCTTTTCAGTTTCATGAGGTCCCATTTATTGATTGTTGCTCTTAAAGCCTGTGCTGTTGGAGTTCTGTTTAGGAAGTTGTCTCCTGTGCCAATGAGTTCTAGGCTGTTCCCCACTTTTTCTTCTAACAGATTTAGAGTATCTGGTTTTATGTTGAGGTCTTTGATCCACTTAGACTTTAGTTTTGTGCAGGGTGATAAATGTGGATCTATTTTCATTTTTCTGCATGTAGACATCCAATTAAACCAGCACCATCTGTTGAAGATGCTATCTTTTTTCCATTGAATGGTTTTGGCTGCTTTGTCAAAAATCGAGTATTCATAGGTACATGGGTTTATTTCTGGGTCTTCTATTCGGTTCCATTGATCCTCCTTTCTATTTCTATGCCAATACCATGTAGTTTTTATTACTATTGCTCTGTAGTACAGCTTGAGATCAACAGTAAGATACCAGATCCTAAGAAACAGTAGGCATGCTGGCTAAACCCACATAAAGGTGACTTAGAACACAGAAGTGCAATTTACATCTATTAGGAACTCTCTGTTTTTAGTCTGTAATCTAAGAATTAAGTTGATGTAACCTTTCCATCATATTTACTAACTTGCTTGATATATTAAGCAACAAATTTAAAGTAGAAATCAAATCACAAGATAGTTCTCCATGGGAAAAGAAAAACACAAAATCGTAAAGTACTTAGGATGTATGTGTGATGTTCTTGGGATATAGACTAAAATCTGACTTTTACTGACAAAGGTCTAGAGTGGATTTGGAGTGTCCACACTTCCTCTTAGATGACAAGAGAATATATTTTAATTAAAAAGAAGCAAATTCTGCAAGCACAATTCTAATTAGGGGATTGAAGATAGGGAATAAGTTTAAAGCGCCTTTTACACTTGTTGCTACTCCATTAGAGTGTGTAGATTCTGAAATTACACCTAAAGTAGTCCTTCTAGTGTCATCTTACATTTAACCTTAGTACTACATGCTTCTGCAGACAAGCAGAAGTAATTGTCCCACCACTATGTGTGAATAACTTTCTTGATAGGAAAAAAATAGGGGATAGTACTTTCCTATGGCTTTGCATCTCCCTGGGCATACAATCCATAGAAGCCTAAAAATCATCTGGTAATCAAAATCAGTGCCATTCTTCAATAATTACAGCTTCTCTCTAGATGAAAAGGGGGACTCTGCTTTTATCATTCTTTATAAGATAGTAACTGTGATAATTGATAATAGCAAAATAATGTTTATCTACATATCTGGGCATCATTATTCTCATTAAAATGTTTAATGTATCTTAGTCCATTTAACAACGTACTGTTATTATTTCCTAGTAAATTTAATATGGAAATATATGTGAAATTGACAATTTCTCTTCACACGCATCTTGCTTAGCAACATTCTGTTGTTGAACACACCATCACAAGTAAGGACCCTTGCAGTAGGAGTTCCCATAGTAAGCCTTAGTCCATACCATTGTTAGACAAATACCTGCCAGTGTCCGTCTTTGAGCATTTATGTTCAGATTGCCTTCTTAAATAAATGGCTGCTCATTTTGTTCTTAACATATGAATTTAACCTCTAAAACCACCTTTAAGATGACCAGTAAGATTGAAAAATGCAAATGTCATTTCAAAGGAAATCACATAATAAAAACTTTTTGAATGTTTTTTCGATTGCATGTATTTCTTTGATGAATACATCTTTTATTTAACTTAGTTTTTATTTATTAACATTTATTCACTTTTTATCCCAGCTGTAGCCCTCCCCTTGTCCCTCCCAATCCCACCCTTCCTTCCTCCTCTTCTCCCACGCCCCTCATCCAGTCCACTGATAGAGGAGGTCCTCCTCCCCTTCCATTTGGCCTTAGCCTATAAGGTCTCATCAGGACTGGCTGCTCTGTCTACCTCTGTGGCCTAGTAACCACCTCCTCAGGGGGAGGTGATCAGAGAGCCAGACACTGAATTCATGTCAGAGACAGCCTCTGTGCCTCTTACTAGCTAATCCACTTGGAGACTGAGCTGCCATGGGCTACATCTGTGCAAGAGTTCTAGGTTATCTGGATACATAGTCCTTGGTTGGAGAATTAGTCTCAGAAAAGACCCCTGGGCCCAGATATTTTGATTGTGTTGCTCTCCTTGTGGAACTCCTGTTCCCTCCAGGTCTATCTCCCTTCTTTCAAAAGATTCCCTGCACTCTACTCAAAGTTTGGCTGAGTCTTAGCATCTGCTTTAATACCCTGCTAGGTAGAGTCTTTCAGAGGCCCGCTGTGGTAGGCTCCAATGCAATTCCCATAAAATTACCATCATAATTCTTTACAGACCTTGAAAGAAAAATTCTCAACTTCATATGGAATAACAAGAAACCCAGAATAGCTAAAACAATCCTCTACAATAAAAGATCATCTGGAGGTATCTCCATCCAGATCTCAAGCTGTACTATAGAGCAACAGTAATAAAAACTGCAAGATACTGGCATAGAAATAGACTGGTGGATCAATCTAATAGAAGACCCAGAAATAAACTCACACTTATGGACACCTGATTTTTGACAAATATGCCAAAATCATACAATGGAAAAAAGACAACATCTTCAAAAAATGAGATATCTACATGTAGAAAAATGCAAATAGAGGACTGAAGAGATGGCTCAGCCTTTAAAGGCTAGGCTCACAACCAAAAATATAAGAAAAATGCAAATGGATCCATACTTATCTCCCTCCCACCTGCACAAAACTAAAGTCCAAGTGGATCAAAGACCTCAACATAAAACCAAACACACTAAATCTGTTAGAAGAAAAAGTGGGGAACAACCTTGAACTCATGGGCACAGGAGACAACTTCCTGAGCAGAACACCAACAGCACAGGATCTTAGGTCAACAATGAATAAATGGGAACTCATGAAACTGAAAAGCTTCCGAAACACAAAGTTCACTGTCATCAGAACAAAACAACAGCCTACAGACTGGAAAAGGATCTTAACCAACCCTATATCTGATAGAGGGTTTATATCCAGAATATATAAAGAACGTAAGGAGTTAGACACCAACAAACCAAATAATCCAATTAAAAAATGGGGTACACCTCCCTATCAGTGGACTTGGAAAGGGGCAAGGAGGAGACGAAGAAGGGAGGGTGCAATTGGGAGGGAATGAGGGAGCGGGATAAAGCTGGGATACAGAGTTAATAAAATTTAACCAATAATAAAAATAAATTTAAAAAAAGGAAAAAAAATGGGGTACAAAACTAAACAGAGAATTCTCAATAGAGGATTATAGAAAGCAGACAAATGGCAGTTCAGTGTCCAAGTGGGTTACATAGTAATGGGAAGAGGGACTGCCTCTGACATAATCTGATTGGCCTGCTCTTTGATCACTTCCCCCTGGAGGGGGAGCAGCCTTACCAGGCCACAGTAGAGGACAATGCAGCCACTTTTGATGAGAACTGATAGACTAAGATCAGAAAGAAGGAGAGGAGGACCTCCCCTATCAGTGGACTTGGGGAGTGGCATGCATGCAGAAAGGGGAGGGAGGGTGGGATTGGCAGGGGAGGAGGGAGGGGCTTATGGGGGGATACAAAATGAATAAAGTGTAATTAATAAAAAATAAATAAAAGATTTAAAAAAAAAAAGAAAGCAGACAAACATGTAAAGAAGTGCTCAATGTCCTTAGTCAAAAAGGAAATGCAAATCAAAATGGCCCTGAGATTTCACTTACACCCATCAGAATGGCTAAGATCAAAACCTCAAGTGACAATACATGCTGGAGAGAAAGTGAAGAAAGGAGAACACGCCTCCATTGCTGGTGGGAATGTAAACTTGTACAACCACTTTGGAAATCAATCTGGTGCTTCCTCAGACAATTAGGCATAGTGCTTCCTCAAGATCCAGCTATACCATTCCTAGGCATATATCCAAAATATGCTCAAGTACACAACAAGGACATTTGCTCAACCATGTTTGTAGCAGCTTTATTTGTAATAGCCAGAAGCTGAAATCAACCCAGATTCCCCTCAGTTGAGGAATGGATACCAAAATTATGGTACATTTACACAATGGAATACTACTCAGCAACTAAAAACAAGGAAATCATGAAATTTATAGGCAAATGGTAGGATCCAGAAAAGATCATTCTGAGTGAGGTATCCCAGGAGAAAGACACACATGCTATATACTCACTTATAAGTGGATATTAGACATATAATATAGGATAAACATACTAAAATCTATACACCTAAGGAAGCTAATAATGAAGGAGGACCCTGGATAATATGAATAAGCCTCACTCAGAAAGACAAACAGGATGAAAATCAGAAGAGGGAAAAAACAGGAAACAGGACAGGAGCCTACCACAGAGGGCCTCTGAAAGACCCTACCCAGCAGTATATCAAAGCAGATGCTGAGGCTCATAACCAAACTTTGTGCAGAGTGCAGGGAACCTTATGAAAGAAACCAGAGATAAAATGACCTAGAGGGAACAGAAGCTCCACAAAGAAAGCAACAGAACCAAGAAATCTGGGCCCAGGGGTCTTTTCTGAGACTGATACTCCAACCAAGGACCATGCATGGAGATAACCGAGAACCCTTGCACAGATGTAGCTGTTGGCAACTCAATATCCAAGTGGGTGACCTAGGAAGGGGAACAGGGACTGTCTCTGACATGAATTCAGTGGCTGGCTCTTTGATCACCTCCCCGTGAGGGAGGAGCAGCCTTACCAGGCCACAGAGGAAGATAATGCAGCCAGTACTGATGAGACCTGATAGGCTGGGGGCAGAAGGAAGAGGAGGAAGACCTTCCCTATAAATGGTCTTGAAGAGGGGCTTAGAAGGAGATGAGGGACAGTGGGTTTGGGAGGGCATGAGTGAAGCAGCTACAACTGGGATACAACATGAATAAACTAATTAATATAAAAAAGAAAAATTAAAAAAAGAAAAGAAAAGTTCAGCCTGAGTGTGGTATCCCAGAAGCAGAAAGACACACATGGTATATACTCACTTATAAGTGGTTATTAGACATATAATATAGGATAATCATAATAAAATTTGTACAAGAAGCTAGGCAAGAAGGAGGACCCTGGGTAAATTGCTACATCCTCATTTCAGAAAGGCAAATGGGATAGACATCGGAAGAGGGAGGAAACAGTGAACAGGACAAGAGCCTACCACAGACGGCCTCTGATGAATACTTTCATGTAAATACAACCTTACATACTTGTTGAGCTCTTCCCGACAGAAACAAGGTACAAAACCAAAATCCCAGATAATAGTCTTAATAATATAGAAATTTTCACCTACATGAGCCCACAGATCAAACAAAATCCTCTTAAAACTAATCTCCAGGATTCCAAGTTTTAGACAGGCAAGCATACTGCTTAGTATAAGAAGCGCAGTGAATTTGTGTCCGCTGTGTTTGTCCTTTGTAGTTTCCTTCACATGGCCTTTGATTAAAGGATGATGGCAGAGTCTGCAACAGCTTTGTGCCAAAGCTTACAACTCATTGGGAGAAAATCTTTCTGATTTACTACATTCTGCTCTGACCAGAGCTTTGAATGCCCTGGATATAGGGCCAAAACACAGGGTGTGGGGTGAGGGAATGCCACACCCCACATTGTACAGCCTCTGCCAGAGGTACCGTGTAAGTCAGTGTGGACGTCACTGCATCCACAGGCTATTGGTTATGAAGATGGACAGATCCACCGGTGAATCCTGCTCTGAGCTTTGGCCTGGATGGAGGTGTGGTTAGGCCTCGGTTTTGCCTAGGCTTCGGACAGTTCCTCACTCCTTCTTTAGTGCCTCGGAAGCTATCAGCTGCTGAGTTAATGGCTCAGAAAGTTAACTTCCTCCCCAGAAATCTTTGTCTGAAATCTACTCTGCTGTCTTTGCTGTCTACTAAGTAAAATGGATAACTCACTAAAGGTCAGGGGCAACTTTCCCACTTAATTATCTTGGTGACAACTGACCTTTTTCTTAAAGCGTTGTGTTGAATTCATTCTCTTGGGAGAAGACTAATTTTAGTTGTATCTTACTTTTTCTTCTGTCCAACAAAGTCTGGCACATAGAATACCAAGCTAATGATATATTATATTCAGTGAACATTTAATTTAACATTTAGATGATATGGCCATAGGCCTTGGCTTAATTTTCTACTCTGTAATGTTCCAATTTTCCCCCACATCTCCTGCTTTTGTAGCAATACAGAAATGTGGTCTGTCTTTTAACACCCTCTGTGGCAGTATGCTTGCTTCTCAGCAGGCCAGGCTGCTCCTCTGTGTGCCCATGGCACCACACCTGAATAATCACATTGTTAATAACCTTCCTTGCTTTCATGTTTTGCAGTTAAATGTAAACATACATCTACAAACTAAATCTGAAGTCTATAGTACCCTTCTTTCCTTTTTCCCCCCTCTCCTTTTTTTGTTTTGCTTTGTTTTCACGACTTCTGTTGCCAGAGATTCCAGCTTTCTTTTTGTTCCTTTGGCTATCTCTCTTTTTTGTACAGGATATAACAGAAAGCAGTAATTTTCAAGGCCAAGGAACCTGGAAATCTCTTCCATTTCCTAAGCAAAATGGCTAAAAGTAAGTTGTAAAAGATGGAAAGCTGTAAACATGGAACTCCAACACACTACAGACAGTACATTTAACCCTGGGTGCTGAAAGCTTCTGGCCACACAGTGCCCTCAAGAGTCTGACTCTTTGTATGCATGCCTGTCATTCATCCTCTGGCTTACCAAATGACGGTTTTCCTCTAAGCTCTGTGTTCTCATTTCCCTATGGGAGCCATAATGAAAGGGGAAGGGCACAAATGTTTTCCAATCTATTTAGTTTACACTCTGCCTTTCCAGCAGCCTCTTCACTTCCTTAATACTGTCATGTTTTACACCAAAATTGATCTAGTGAACAGTAAAAAAAAAAAAAAGAGAGAGAGAGAGATAATGCAAATATTCAGTTATTTCATTTATATCTTGAGGAAATCAGGTGTTTTACTAATGAGGAAATGGTAAAATCAACTATGATTGTCTTGGTTGCTTTTCTGGGGAAAACTGTCTCTCATTCTCAGCATTCCCTACTTGTCTGTTGTTCTGTGTGCAGGGTTAAGGCTTCATAATCATTTCCACTTCCAAATTAGTGTGTTTACTGGTGTTGTCCTTGTCTATCCCAATCTTAGACAATCACAATGGCAAAAATTTATGTGTTTAGCTTTTGACATTCCTAGAAGACACAATCTCACAAGCTGCTATCTGTTCCCCTGGCTCTTAGCATCTTTCCCCACCCTCTTATGCAATGATCCCCGAGCCTTAGATTTGAATTGTAGATGGATGGGTCGGCACTGGGTTCCACCATGCTGCATTTTGAATTTTATGTATCTTTTGTTCTTTTCCTTCTTGCCATCCTTTACATGATTTCATGTTTTTCTCTAGAGGTGTGTTTTGATTACATCCATTTTTTGTTTTTAGTGTCTATTATATGTTTTTTTGTTTTGTTTTGTTTTGTTTGCAGTTAAAAAGAGTTCTCTGGTTAAAATAATCTATTTTAAGCTGATAATAATTTTGGTTTCATAAAAAATGTTCACTTTACTTTCCACATTTTGTTCTTTTGGAGTCTTAATTTATAACTTTTTATATTGTTCATCCAGTAAAAATAAAATGTCTGAAGCTATCTTTTTAACCTTCCTAGTAAACATATTATTTATTTATAGGCAGTGTTTGCAGAACTTGAATCCTCTGAATTTAACATATATATTTTACCAGTGTGTTTTATTCTTTCATCTATTTTCATGTTGCTAGATTACTGAGCAGCATGTTTCTCTTTAAGCCTGGAGATTTTCCTTCATCATGTATTTATTCTCTAAAGAGGGTTTTGAGGGTGAATAACTCTCAAAAGATTTGCTTGTTTGTGAAAGTCTTCATTTGTTTCTCATTTCTAGACCATGATGCCATATAAAGTGTGTTTGGTTGGGATCTTCACTTTCTTCCTCCTCTGATATCTGGATAAATCATCGTCGGTCTCCGAAACTGTGAACATTCTACCTAAAAATCTAATGCTGAGCAGAGTGATATTTCGTTATGCATGATGGTTTTCCTGATGATTTCATAATCTGTCTTCATCTTTTATTTTCAACCAATTGATTATAATATGTGATTTGGTCTCGTTCTGATTGAGACTAGATCGCTTGTCCTTTCAATATCTTGGCATTTGAATCCACCCATAGATTGAGAAATGTTCATCTATTATTGATTTAAGTGATCTTTCTGTCCATTGTCTGTCTTTTTCTTACTCCTAAAATTAGAACATTTGTTCTTTGTTACTTCCCTATAAATCATCTGTGCATTCTCATCATTTTTTTGCTCTTTTCTAGTTTTTATTATCACAGATATATTATTTTTGCATAATTATAATATCAAAGAAGAGCATTCTCATCATTTTTATTATTCACACTTTACAGATTTTATTCTGCTCTGATAAGTGTAGTTTTTCCTACTCTGATAGATGCTGCTACTAATATACTTAATTTTATTGCCAACTAAAAAATTTTCTCTTTACATTTATTTTAATAATTTCAATTAGTCTGTTAATTTTTATCTCTATTCTGTTTGAATTTTCTATTTCCTTAAACATATCTGAATTTTCATAAATAATCATTTAAAATTATTTGTCAGTTTGGGTATCAGTCTTCAGGGCAGATGCTAGGGGATTAATTATGTCTGCGGTGATCTTCCTCTTGATTTTGCTGTAATTCTTGTTACTTTATGTAGTTGTCCATGTGTTCCATAAAGCAATTGTTTCTGTTAGATTTTACAAACTAATCTTGATGTAGTTTTATTTCCCAATCTTTTTCCCAATGGGGCAGCCAGGCCCTAGGGATACGGCTGCTATGTAGTCTCTATGCACTGTTGTCCAAAATCAGTGAGTGAGAAGAGGGCAGGGGGATACTACAGAGATCATTAGCAGCCAAAGCTCTGGATATCTGCTATGGCAGTGAATGATGGCGAGTATGGTAATCAGGTTTGGCCAATCACATTTTTCCTCTTACCAGGAAAAGAAATTGTAGCTGAGACAATACTATTTGGCACTGGGTTTGTCTTTCAGGCTATTTCACAATGCTTGCAACATCAATCCAATGTAGAATCACCTACAGAGCTCATGTCCAAGGCACCAGGACATGTGGGTGGGCTATGTCTTTGGTGTCTGTGCAGTAACTCACCAGTTTTTGTAATAGCATATTTGTGTTGATCATAGTATGCACATCAGATGTGCTGTGAATGGGAACCCAAACATGCTTAGAGTTTCAACAGCTAGGGACCAGATCACAGGCACATGGATACATGGAGACAGTGGGGTCTAAAAGACCAATGCAAACGGTTGCACTGTGGCAGTGGCCTATTTTGGTTATGGGATTATATACTGCAGCTACAGAACACATGCTCAAAGTGTGGGCTCTCTTTACTGGCCTTAGCTTAGGATTGCCACATGCCTCTATTTGGGAAAGCTGGTAACAAAAACGGCTACTTCTTGAAGCTTGCTAGCATCCAACCACATCTAAAAGAGGCACATGGGTCTCCTTACATGACTATTTTTGAAGTATTTATTTATTTTCAATGGTCTTTATAATTGGGTTTATTGGGCTACCTTTTTGAAGAGTAAATCACTCTGACTCTGCAAAAAGGTTCTTCCATTTCCGTGTCATCGCAGTGTACTGCACTGAGAAATGGTTCCAGCACATTCTTTCTCCCCTGTCCCCAACTGTAATACTTTCTTTAATGAACTTAAACAAAAATGCATAAGAAAAAGTCCCTCGTTAAGATCTGTAGACTTGGAGTTCTAATTAGTGTACTTCTGTGGCTCTTTCCTTGCCTGTGAAACGGTGATAAGCATTCAGCTTACCTCCAAGGACTTCTGACTTACTTCTTAATTAATAAGGAAATGATGAAGCAAGCTTGAGTCTCAACTGATATCTCTATTCTTTTAGGTTTGCCATTGCACCACGTAGGCCTTTTGCTTTGCCCATGTATACCCATCAAGGCCAAATAATTCCTACAAGGCCACATGTACTTCTGTCCATGTATGTGATTTTATACGGTCCAGGACTACTCTATGCCTCACATAGACTCAGAATGTGAAGATATCTAGTTACCTAATATCATCAGTCTACCTTTTTTACCTCTATACATGTTTCTAAAATCCTACCAACACAAAACATTCTATGATCCTTGGCAGGAATGTCATGCATTGAAAATAGTAGACATAAGATTGAATTTAAAACTCTGCACTGTCATGGGTAAAACTGTTTACTGACCACTTGAGGTGTTTGCTTTTAAGTAAGTAATTACGTGCACATAAGTAATGACAGGTAATATTCCGAATTCAAATGCTTGGGGCCAAGAGTATTTTGTAATTAGATTTTTTAACCCTTTAGGATTTTACATGTTCCTAATAAAATAATTTGGAAATGGGACACAGTTCTTACATGAAATTCCTTTATGTATCATAAGCACTTTGTGTGTGAAGCCTGTAAATAATTTTATATAGTATTTCCATGTACCTCTACTGTCACTAAGATGTGTCATATAAAGTCACTTATGGAAATTTTCATTTACACTCTCATGTTCTGATCTAAAACACATTGATTTTAAGAGATTTAGATTGGAGTTTTAGGAATAATTATGTATAGAACAATGGTAGAAAATGATTTCAAGTTATATAAGCTGTCAAGAAAAAAAATGTTTTTAAAGTCTTTTAAATAATTGTTTTCTTTTTTTCCACTTGATCAATTTAGTTGTCTCCCTGTTTCACCAATCAAAGGGACAGGGAGACAGAAGGCATTTAACAAATTAGAATATTTATTTATTTATTTATTTATTTGTTTGTTTATTTTTTTGTTGAAATGTATTCACTTTGTATCCCCACTGAAGCCCTGTCTCTCTTCTCCTCCCAGTCCCACCCACCCTCTCTCGTCTCTCCATATGCCCTTCTAGCTGACCCTTGCCAATCAGGTCTCATCAGGGTTGGGTGCATCATCTTGCTCTGTAGCCTGGCAAGGCTGCACCCCCTATGGGGAGGTGATCAAAGCGCCAACCACTGAGTTCATGTCAGAGGCAGCACCTGTTTCCTTTACTAGGGAACCCACTTGGAAACTGAGCAACCTGTGGGCTTCCTCCGAGCAAAATGTCCAGGTCCTCTTCATGCATGGTCCTTGGTTGGAGTATTGGTTTCTGCAGGGCCACCTGAGCCCTGGTTTTTTTGGCTCTGTTGTTCTCATTGTGGAGTTCCTGTCCCCTCCAGGTCTTTCTATCTCCCTCTTCTTCCTTACAGTTTCTGGCATGCTGCCCAAAGTTTGGCTATGAATCTCAGTATCCCCTTTGATACCCTGGTGGGTAGAGTCTACACAATGGAATTCTACTCAGCAATTAAAAACAAGGAATTCATGAAATTTTGAGGCAAATGGATGGAACTAGAAAACATCCTCAGTGAGGTAACCCAGAAGCAGAAAGACACATATAGTACATACTCAATTATAAGTGTATATTAGCCATATAATATAGGGTAAACATACAAAATCTGTAGTCCTAGAGAAGTAAAAAACAAGCAGGACTTCAGGGAAGATGTTTAGTCCTCATTCAAAAGGTCAAACAGGATAAACATCAGATGTAGGAGAAGACAAGGAAGAGCACGGAGCCTTCTACAGATACTTTTCTTTTGTCTGACAATATAACCCTGTGTTTCCTGACCTGAGCCACACAGTGTCTTATACATTTTATTGTTCCTTTGTAGGGTCAAGGCAATTACAATGTGACACGCTATGAAAATATTTTCTCCTTGTTCTTGATTTTGGAGCAACTTCTTCAACAGGAAACCCAGGGAGATGCCACAACACATATCGATCACAGCAGCCCGGAAATCCAGACATTTCTTCACAAGCATGATGAAACTGTGTTCCAACTTTCAGATGCATTTCCTTTATTTACTTTTTACTTATGGAGACTGGGCATTCTCTTGAACTCAGCAGAAATGGAAACTGCCAAGACTGAATCATCTCCCTAGAAGTTTATAACATATCAGAAAATGCTGTGCTTCAATATTTTTCAAAAAAAAAAGTTTTTAAATGAGTATTTTAATTTGATCTACCAACCTAATCATTATTTCAATTTAATGATAAATCTTCTGTATAAAAGATGATAAATCACTGTACTATGTTACAATCAGGCAATTCCAGTTGACAATGCCCCAGTATGTTTGTGCATTATATCTTAATTCATTCAGTAGTCTAGCTCTGTTCTCTAAAATGGCCTTTCTCCTAAAATATAATAAATTGTCAGTGATTTCCATCTGATACAAATCTACAAATTGTAATGAAATAAAGCTTAAACTTCTGTCACTAATACAATTAAATATAAGGTTTAAGTAAATGGTAAAAAATAAAATTTACTATGTAGTTTTATGCATTCATTTTCCCCCTGAAGGATAGTGCTGTAGAAAGAGAAAAGGATTTAGAAACCAATGGCTTTTAATTTTATTTAATCAACATATTTGCAAAGTATTTTTGAAGTGTTAATTCGTTCTTCCTCTCTGTTTTTAAACAATTTTTTCTGTTAGTTAAAAACATTGCTAGGATTGTTAAAATGTGGTAAAGTTGTGCATTATTAAGTCATTAGAGATGCTTTTACAAATTTTAATAACCTCCAAGAAATAAACCTTATACTTATTAAAAGTACCAAGTTTAATTTTTTCATTACACAATTTCCTTTACTTCATTTCAGCTATTAAAGTTATAACAGACAATCTTAATGAGAACATGTTTTGTACTTTTCAATTTTGCAATTTAAAGAAAATATAATTTCTTCCTTCTGTTAATTTTATCTGATTGTGTGTTATAAGTTAATTATTATTTCCAGGTGCCATTAGTACTAGAAAAATTATTCTTGCTAATTTCTTCTATGATGTATATAAAATTATATCATCTTCCAGGATTATTTTTTGGAAGTTTTTTTTTTGTTTGTTTTTTGTTTTTGTTTTTAGCCAGCAAATCTGTTATGGAAAAAAAAATTCTCCTTCAAATGGCTGAATAAACAAGATCAGAAATTGGCAATATCAGTGGACACACTAACATGGGAGGGAGACAACTTCATGGAGTTTTGCTCCTATGTAAAGAACTAAAGGCAACTGTGACTGCTGGGAGAGGGAGAACTCCCCTTCCCCAAGGATGAGCCCCTTATTTGTAATTGCTTGACTTAAATTGCTTAAATTGACTTAATTGCTTTTCTTAAGAATAAACAAAGTCTAGATGATATTTCCAGTTGATGGTATTTATTTAACTGGCATAGATAAAAATTTGACTCTGGTATCTGTTGTGTAAGACAATATGACTAACATTTCCTGAGAATAAAGCACATTAAGTCTTTTAGCATGCGAAGATCAAGAACAGATATCCATACATGGATTAGAGTTAATTCCTCGTCTTAGCCATGGAAAGAAATAAAGCGTTTGAGCCTAGCTTAGGCTGGCTCCAAAATAAAACTTTCTTTTTAGTCAAAAGAAAAACAGATATCTCTATTTCATGACTAGAATTTACAGTATGATCCTGTTTTCCAAGTATGATATGTGGACAAATATGCAGATATGTGTCTATGTAAGTGTGCATACGTGGGGATGCCAAAGCTTAACGAATCTCATTCCTCAGAGATCAGGCCTGTTTGGTTGTTTCAGGTTTTGTTTTGTTTCTTTGTTTCGTTTGAGACAGAGCCTTTACCTGGCACCTGAAGCTTTCAGATCATGTGTGTGGGATTGTTCAGCAAGCTCAAAGGGTTCTGGTCTCTGCCTCTCCAGTGTTTGGGTTTCAAGCACATGCCACCATGACTTTTTACATGTGACTCAAACTCAGGACTACTAGATATGAGTCCTCTGTCAGATAAAGGGTTGGTGAAGATTCTTTCCCAATCTGTAGGCAGTCATTTTCTTTTGATGACGGTGTCCTTTGCTTTACAGAAGCTTTTCAGTTTCATGATGTCCCATTTATTGATTGTTGCTCTAAGAGCCTGTGCTGTTGGTGTTCTGTTCAGGAAGTTTTCTCCCATACCAATCAGTTCTAAGGTATTCCCCACTTTTTTTTCTAGCTGATTTAATGTGTCTGGGTTTATGTTGAGGTCTTTGATCCACCTGGACTTCAGTTTTGTGCATTGTGATAAGTATGGATCAATTTTCATTTTTCTATATGTAGACATCCAATTGGACCAGCACCATTTGTTGAAGATGCTATCTTTTTTCCATTGTATGGTTTTGGCATCTTTGTCAAAGATCAGGTGTCCATAAGTGTGTGGGTTTATTTCTGGGTCTTCTGTTCGGTTCAATTGATCCACCATTCTGTTTCTATGCCAGTACCATGCAGTTTTTATAACTGTTGCTCTATAGTACTACTTAAGATCAGGGATGGAGATACCTCCAGAAGATCTTTTATTGTAGAGGACTGTTTTAGCAATTCTGGGTTTCTTGTTATTCCATACGAAGTTGAGAATTTTTCTTTCCAGGTCTGTAAAGAATCGTGTTGGTAATTTGATGGGAATTGCATTGAATCTGTAGATTGCTTTTGGTAAGATGGCCATTTTTACTATGTTAATCCTGCCAAGCCATGAGCATGGGAGATCTTTCCATCTTCTCATATCTTCTTCTAATTCTTTCTTCAGAGACTTGAATTTTTTTACATACAAGTCTTTGACTTCCTTGGTTAGGGTTACTCCGAGGTACGTTATGTCATCTGTGGCTATTGTGAAGGGTGTTGTTTCCCTAATTTCTTTCTCAGCCCTTTTGTCTTTTGTATACAGGAGTTCTACTGATTTTTTTGAGTTAATTTTGTATCCAGCCACTTTGCTGAAGGTGTTTATCAGCTGTAGGAGTTCCCTGGTGCAGTTTTTGGGGTCACTAACGTATACAATCATATCATCTGCAAATAGTGATAATTTGACTTCTTCTTTTCCAATCTGTATCCCCTTGATCTCCTTCAACTGTCTTATTGCTCTAGCAAGGACTTCCAACACTATGTTAAAGAGATATGGGGAGAGTGGGCAACCTTGTCTTGTCCCTGATTTCAGTGGGATTGCTTTAAGTTTCTCTCCGTTTAGTTTGATGTTGGTTATAGGCTTGCTGTATATCGCCTTTACTATGTTTAGATATGTGCCTTGTATCCCTGATCTCTCCAATACTTTAAAAATGAATGGATGTTGGATTTTGTCAAATGCTTTTTCAGCATCTAGGGAGATCATGTGGTTTTTTTCTTTCAGTTTGTTAATATGGTGCATCACATTGATGGATTTCTGTATATTGAACCACCCCTGCATACCTGGGATGAAGCCTACTTGGTCATAGTGGATAATATCTTTGATGTGTTCTTGGATTCGGTTTGCAAGTATTTTGTTAAGTATTTTTGCATCAATGTTCATAATGGAGATTGGCCTGAAATTCTCTTTCTTTGTTGAGTCTTTGTGAGGTTTAGGTACCAAGGTGACTGTGGCTTCATAGAATGAGTTTGGTAATGTTCCTTCTGTTTGTATTTTGTGGAATAGTTTGAAGAGAATTGGAGTTAGCTCTTCTTTGAAGGTCTGGTAGAATTCTGCGCTGAAGCCATCTGGTCCTGGGCTTTTTTGGAAGGGAGACTTTTGATGACTGCTTCTATTTCTTTGGGGGATATAGGACTATTTAGTTCATTTACCTGGTCCTGGTTCAGCTTTGGTAAGTCAAATCGATCAAGAAAATTGTCCATTTCATTTAGCTTTTCAAATTTTGTTGAGTATAGACTTTTGAAGTAATTCGTAATGATTGTTTGGATTTCCTCAGTGTCTGTAGTTATGTCCCCCTTTTCATTTCTGATTTTGTTGATTCGGGTGGTGTCTCTCTGTCTTTTAGTCATCTTTGCTAAGGGTTTGTCAATCTTGTTGATTTTCTCAAAGAACCAGCTCTTGGTTTCATTGATTCTTTGAATTGTTTTATTTGTTTCTAATTGATTAATTTCAGCCCTGATTTTGATTATTTCCAGCCATCTACTCCTTCTTGGTGTGTCTGCTTCTTCTTTTTCTAGGGTTTTTAAGTGAGACATTAAGTTGCTTGAATGAGTTGTCTCTAATTTCTTCTTGAAGGCACTTAGTGCTATGAACTTTCCTCTTAGCACTGCTTTCATTGTGTCCCACAAATTTGGGTATGTTGTGTCTTCATTTTCATTGAGTTCTAGAAAAACTTTTATTTCTTTCTTTATTTCTTCCCTGACCCAGCTGTCATTTAGTAACAAGTTGTTCAGTTTCCATGTGTGTGTAGGCTTTTTGCTATTTCTGTTGTTGTTGAGGTCCAGTTTTATTCCATGGTGATCAGACAAGATACAAGGGATTATTTCAATCTTCATGTATCTGTTGAGGCTTGCTTTGTGACCAACTATATGGTCTATTTTGGAGAAGGTTCCATGAGTTGCTGAGAAGAAGGTAAATTATTTTGTGTTTGGATGCGAAGTTCTGTAAATGTCTGTTAGGTCCATTTGATTCATGACATCTGTCAGAGACAATGTTTCTTTGTTTAATTTCTGTTTTATAGACCTGCCCTTTGTTGAGAGTGTGGTGTTGAAGTCTCCCACTATTAATGTGTGGGGATCTATATGTGGTTTAAATTTTATCAATGTTTCTTTAACAAATTGGGTGCTCTTGTATTTGGGGCATAGATGTTCAGGATTGTGATGTCTTCCTGGTGGAATTTTCCTTTGATGAGTATGAAGTGTCCTTCCCCATCTCTTTTTATTAATTTTGGTTGAAAGTCTATTTTATCAGATATTAGAATGGCTACTCCTGCTTCCTTCTTGGGTCCGTTTGCTTGGAAAGTCGTCTTCCAACGTTTTACCCTCTGGTAATGTCTATCTTTGTGTCTTAGGTGTGTTTCTTGTATGCAACAGATTGCTGGGTTTTGTTTATGTATCCATTCTGTTAATCTGTGTGTTTTTACTGGAGAGTTGAGTCCATTGATGTTGAGAGAGATTAATGACCAGTGGCTGTTAGATCCTTTGATTTTGATGTTGGCTGTGGTCATCAGATTGTGTGCTTGATTGCTTTTTGTTTTACTGTAGTAAGGTTAATTATTTCCTGTGTTTTCTTGAAAGAAGCTAAGTTTTTGGGTTTGTATTTTCCCTTCCAGTGTCTTCTGTAATGCTGGATTTGTTTGTAGGTATTTTTGAAATTTGTTTTTGTAATTGAATATCTTGTTTTCTCTATGAGGACTGAGAGTTTTGCAGGGTATAGTAGCCTGGGCTGACATCTGTGTTCTCTTAGGGTCTGCATGATATCTGTCCAGGCCCTTCTGGCTTTCATAGTTTCTGTTGAAAAGTCAGGTGTGATTCTAATGGGTTTGCCATTTTATGTTACTTGGCCTTTTTCCCTTGCAGCTTTTAGTATTTTTTCTTTGTTCTGTTTACTTACTGTTGTGATTATTACGTGGCAGGTGGATTTTCTTTTCTGGTCAAATTTGTTGGGTGGTCTGTAGGCCTCATGTATTCTTATTGGCCTCTCCTTTAACTTGGGGAAATTTTCTTCAATGATTTTGTTGAAAATATTTTCTGGGCCTTGGAGAAGGGAGTCTTCTTTTTCCTCTATTCCTATTATTCTTAGGTTTTGTCTTTTCATATTGTCTTGGATTTCTTGGACGGTCTGTGTCAGGAATTTTTTGGATTTAACATTTTCTTTGACAGATACATTGATTTCTTCCATTGTATCTTCTACACCTGAGATTCTTTCTTCAATCTCTTGTAGTCTGTTGTTTATGCTTACCTCTGTAGTTCCTGTTTTCTTCCCTAGATTCTTCCTCTCCATTATTTCCTCCATTTGTGTTTTCTTTAATTTTTCCAATTCTATCTTCAGGTCTTGACTTGTTTTGTTTACTTCCTTCACCTGTCTGATTGTACTTTCCTGTTTTTTCTTCTAGTTCCTTCAACTCTGTTTCTTTTATTTCATTCAGTACTTTAAGCATTTCCTTTCTAAAGGCCATAAACTGTTTGGCTGCAGCTTCCTCTATTTCTTTACGGGTGGCAATATTCTGTTTGAGTTTATCTTCCTCTATGTCTTTACATATCTTATTTGTTTCCTCTGTTATCATCTTCATGAGCATAGTTGTTAGGTCATCTTCTTGGATTTCAGTTATGCTGGGGTGTCCAGGGCTACTTGCTCCTGGGTAACTGGGTTCTGGAGATGCCATATTGCTCTGTCTTTTGTTGCTTGAGCTTTTACACTGGCCTCTACCCATTGTGCTATCTTATGTTATTTTCTGGTGGTTCCTGGGGATCCTGTGATGGAAAGAATCCCCTTTGCAGAAAGCTGGTTTTTCCTAAAGGATGTCTTCTCAGCTTTTTGGGTATAGTCCCTGGATGGCTGGTGTTTTTTCAGAAGTTGCTGCTGCTCACCTCAGGGATAGAGACCTGAGTGGTAACTGTGGTCTTTGTTAGTTGAGAGGGTTCTCCTCTCACCTAGGGAAGTCCTGAGGACAGCCGCCCTGTTTCTGGGTTTCTTGCTGTAAATTTAATGATCAGCTGCTGTGACCCAGTTGGACATCTGGGGCGCAGCAACTGTTTGTGCCTGTGTCTGGAGCACAGCTGAGTGATGGCAGCTCAGCACCGCCGGTCTTTGCTAGACTTTTTCCAGGGAAGAGTTGGGTGATTTAAGTCAGTACAGTTTCCTTCCTTCCCTGTGGATTTTCTGGAGACAGGGACTCCCAATCTCTTTTTTTTGCCCTGGTGCGCACTGCTCAGTCTCTGCCAACTGGCTGGCCGCAGAAACTGCCTGTGTCTGAAGCACAGCTGAGTGATGGTGGCTCAGTCCCCGCCAGCTGTCTAGTGCGCAGAAACTGCCTGTGTCTGCCTTTCCAGCCTTTGGGAGCCTGGGTGTCTGCCTAAACTGGGTAATTTTCTGGAGACCTTTTCGGGGTGGGGGTGTCGGCTGAGTGCTCGGAGATCAGACCAGCGGTTTCCCTCCCTGTGTGTTTGCTCCGGACAGTGGACAGTGAAACTCATTCCCTGGTGTCCCGGTGCCCACAGTTCTATCTCAGGCGGCGAATCAGGCGTGCAGGCAGGCAGGGCTCTGTGCTGGAGCCTGGGTCCCCGGCTCTGGCTCCGGGCTGGCTCCTGGGGTGCCCGTGGAACCCGAGTCTTTTCCAGGGGATATCTGGGTGATCTAAGGTCAGTCCCAATCGTTTCCTGTACTGTGGGGTTATCTCTTGACTGAAAATTGCAGTCTCTGATAGTGTGGTGCACAAGGTTCAGTCTGGGATCATGACCAGAGACACTGGCTTGTGGCTCTGGGCTGGGGCTGGGGCTGGGGCTGGCAGCCGGCAGCCAAGTGTCTGCCGGAACCGGTATCTCTTCCTGTGGTTTAGCCAGGTGAGTTAAAAGCTGATTGAATCCCCCACCGTGGGGTATCCTCTCACCTGGGAAACACAATGACTATGTTTTATGGCCACGAGTTCTGATTGCTGGTCACTGTGCTGATCCTGCTGCTGCCGCTCAGAATGAGAGTCCTCCCAGTGCCGCCATCTTGCCCCCCTTCCCCAAGCTGAACAGTTTTACATTCTACTTGTACAAGCACATGTTTCACATACTTGAAAATAAACTAGATGAAACAATTGGAAAGCATGAGAACTTTATCCTCATAGAATACTGTTTCTAAAGTAATTATAGAAATGCCCTAGTAAATTCTCGATATTCACTCTTGTCTACAGTAATTAATTATTTAATTAATTGATTGATTAATTAATTACATTTGTGTGTGCATGCTTACTGTAGTGTACATGTGTAGATCATAGGATAAATTGAAGAAAATGGTTCTCTCATTTTACTATGTATAATTTAAAGATCAAACTCAGGTCTTCAGGCTTAGAGGCAAGCACATTCACCCACTGGGCCACCACACCAAACCCCTGAAACAACCTTACTAAGCACATAAGGTTGACCAAGTCTTAATAGGAATGTCGAGAAGACAAAATGAGAAACTAATAATAAATAAATAAACTGCATTTGGAAAAATGAGATTTCCTCATTAACTTGAATGAAGTTGGATTATTCAAAATACATCAACTCACAATGGAGAAAAGACCAATAGTGAGGCCTTAGTCACAAACTCTAAAAAGGAAATGGTGAGGAAGCCTCTTGACAATCATTTAGCTTTCTTTGTCATAATCAAAGTGCAGTTGACAAAACAAAACAAAACAAAAAAGTGAGAAATACAACAAAATTTCTTCAGGAAACCCTATGATTGGGAAAATGAAAATCAGATTAAATGAAGGAAATTAAATTAAATCAGATATCAAAGATACAGTTGTGTTTACTGCAGCACTGTTCAGAATGACACAACCTGAGTGGTATCAACAGGTGAAATAATGGCAAAAACGTAATTCTAATATTTATTTATACAGATACAGCAGACTAGTATTTAGACTCAAAAAACATACTAGTTTTGTAATCACATGTATAAAACCGAAGTGATTCATGCTAAATTTAGTAAACTAGACACAAAGACATTGGAAGGCTGGTTTTATGTCAACTTGACAAAAACTAGAGTTATCTGAAAGGCGAGAAACTCAATTGAGAAAATGTCTCTATATGATCCTGCTGTGTTTTTAATTAGTGATTGATGGGAAACATTGCAGTTCATAGTGGGTGGGGCCACATTTTGGCTGGTAGCCCTGGGTTCTATATGAAAGCAAGCTGAGCAAGCCATGCTAAGCTAGTCACTAAGCTTCACCATCAATGGCCTCTGCATCAGCTCCGGCCTCCAGGGTTGTGCCCTGTTTGACTTCCTGTCCTTAATTCCTTCAATGCTGAACAGTGCCATAGAAGTGCAAGCCTTTTCCCCCGACTGGCTTTTTGGTCATCTTGTTTCATCACAGCAATAGAAACCCTAACTAATATACAGGGATAAGCCCCAAAGAGGCCAACAACCTAAACAGACCCATTACAAATGAAGATATTAAAATACTAAATACAAAAACCTTTCAACAACAAAAAAAAATGTCCAGGTCCAGATGGATTCACAGCAGAAGTCTACCAGACTTTCAAAGTTAAACTACAACCAATTCTTCTTTAGCAACTCAAAAATAAAAAAATATATATATAACAAGGGGTTCGTGGGGATAATCTGGGAGAATTGGAAGGAGGGGAAACCATGATCAGAACATACTGCATTAAAAAAAAAAACACTATTTTCAATTTAAAAAATAGAAACAAAAAGATCCTCTCAAACTCATTCTATGAAGCCACTATTACTTTAATATCAAAACCAGGTAAACACACCACATGCATGCATGCAATGGAAATTTTGGGTCCTTTGTAAACTCAGTTATGTTATGTAAATATGTTTTTGTTTTTGTTTTAATCCCAAGTACAGAATTTTAGTTGGACCATAGTTTGTCCATACCTGTTAATTGTTTTGTGCAGGGCGTGGCTTTTGTCAGCTGGTAATGGCCTTCTACATGTTTGGCATGAAGAGGGGTATGGTCTAAGACTCTGAGAGTATAAAAATGAGTGCCTAGAGAGAAGCCATGCCATGGCGTTTGGTGTTGGCTTGTGGCCTGTAATAGTTTGGAGAGACCAGACATGGATGGTGTGGTAGTTTGGAGCAGACAGACAGAGAGAAAGACTTTGGGCTCAGTGGCTCGTGTGGAGGAGACTGCATACTGTGGCTGTGGTTGACGGAGATTGGGATAGAGCCCTAAAAGACCCACTGACCCTCAACAGCCAGGAGAAATAAAGGAGCCCTCTCCGCACTAATCTTCTCTCTCCTATATAGGGCTGGGAGGGTGGAAGGGAAGTTGAGGCCTAAACACCTGAAATAAAGTAGAGTTTTAAAAATGAGTACTACATGTGCACACACACATGAATACAAACACACACACACACAAACACACACCAAACAAACAATATTGTTAATGAACATAGGTGAAAAAAATCTTCAAAAATACTAGCAAACAGTAAAAGCACATGTCAAGTTCATTCACTATTATCAAGTTAGCATTATCACAGAAATGTGGGTTGGTTCAACAAAGCAAATCAACAAATTTAATAAGTCATATCGTTGTACTTACAGACAAAAATCACATGCTCATTTCAATACATAAAAAAAAAATCCTATGATAAAATTCAACATGCTTTCTGGATAGAATTCCTAGAGAGAGTAGAGCTGGAAGAAACATACCTCAACATGATAAAGGCTTATGTGACAAACCCTCAGCCAACATCATCCTAAATGTAGAAAAGACTAAAAGCAATCCCATTCAAATTAATAATGAGATAGGGCTGTCCACGATCCTCACTAGTTTTCAACATAGTGTAGGAAGCAGTAGCCAGAGCAAAGGGACAAGGAAAGGAAGTTAGCAAGATTCAAATTAAAAAAAGTGAAGTGTTTTCTGATAATATATTATACATAAGAGATGTCAAAGGTCCACCGGAACACTTCTAGAAACAAACAATGTTTTCATGAAAGTCACAGGATACAAAATCAACTTATGAAAACCAGAAGCTCCTACTAGGCTACAGAGGAGGGCACGGCAGCCAGTCCTGAAGATACCTGATAAGCTAGGCTCAAAAAGGACCTCCCTTAGCAGTGGAAAGGGGCAGGGAGGAGATGAGGGAGGAAGGGTGCATTGGGAGGGAATTAGAGAGGGGGTTACGGCTGGGATACAAAGTAAATAACCTGTGATTAATATAAAAAAATAAAAATTAATAAAAGAAAGAAAGAAAACCAGAAGCCTTTCTATATACCCTTAATAATCACTGAGAAATAGAGCATGGTCACATTCAAAGACTATGAAAATATCTTCAAATAAATCCAATGAAGGAAATGAAAAACATCTACATCAACAACAAAACCTTTGAAGAAAAAGGTTAAGTAATAGAGTAGACAATGGAAAGGCATCTTGTGTTCGTGGATTGGTAGAATTAATAGTGTGTAAAGGACTATCCTACCAAAAGAAACTTACAAATTCAATGCAATTCCTTTGTAGTTTAGATGGATTAAAAAATGCATATGTTTCTCTTAGATTATTCAACATTCTTCACACACAAAAATGACTAGTACTAATTAAACTTTTGAAGCCAGAGGTTTTCTAAGAAAACATCACTATGGTACCTCAATTGCATAAGTCATTAAATTCCACTGAAGTTAAGTTTCCGACACTTGGTAGAATCTTAGAGGTACACATGATAAGAGTTCTTCTATGAGAAATTTAATTACTAAAAGACTAGTTAGCTGTCTCTTCATGTTTTTAATTAACATGCATTAATTGCTAGCTCTAGCCTATTTTCCCTCTGATGTGTTCCTTGCTAAGCAAATTCACATTCTGCATTCCTGAATCTCAAAACTCAGACTTTCCCATGAATATTAAACATGTTGTTCATAGAAATAACATTTTATTGAACAGTTGCCTTGGTATAAATTGACAAAACTGTAGGGGTTAGGATATATTTGCTCGGTATTAAAGATATTTCCCCTGCTGGCAGAACAACGTGATGACTTAAATCTTCTAACAATCATGTCCTACAAACTTACAAGTCTTAGAGGCTATTCTTAAGTTTCCAAGTGCTAAAGATGCCGGGTGAAATACCAGAAACTAGCTCTGGTATAATGATAAAGCAAAACAAAACAAAAACAAACAAACAAAAACATGCTCTAGGAATTGAGCTTAATGGTAAGACAATTACTTAGCTTTCAAGATCCTGGACTTGCTCACACCCCGACATACTCAGGAGGTAGGGGCAGGCAAATCACTGTAAGTTTGAGGTCAGCCTGGTCTGCAGAGTGAGTTTCTGAACAGCCAAGAGCTACAAAGAAAAACTCTATGTCAAGACAACAACAAAAAACATTGAATGGATGAATGAAAAGGTCTGTTTAAGAAGAAAAAAAGGAAAATCTCAGCATTATCCCCCAGCTCTGTTGCAATCAAAGAAGAGTGACATTTCACACTTGGGAAAGATAAAAGGAATGTAGCCCAGGTTCTGGATCTGAAACCTATTACCAGCCAGGCTACTCTGTGATCAAAGTGAGGAGATAAACTTCACAACCTCTGTCCTGATGGTGATTATTAGGTGTTGAAATTTAGAACTGTTGTCTTAATTAAGGCTTCTATTGCTGTGAAGAAACCATGGCCACAGAAACTGTTATAAAGAAGAATATTTAATTGTGGCTGGCTTATAGTGTCCGAGGTTTAGTCTGCTATCGTCATGGCTGGAAACGTAGCAGTTTGCAGGCAGGCATGATGGTGAAGAAGGAGCTGAGAGTTCTACATCTTGAGCTGCAGGCAGCAAGAAAAGACAGTCACATTAAGCCACACTAATCCTAGCTTGAGCCTCTGAAAACTCAAAGCCCGCCCCTACAGTGACACACTTCCTCCAGCAAGGCCACACATCCTAATAGTGCTCCTCTATGGGCCAAGGATTTAAACACACTGGCCTATGGGGAAAATACCTATTCAAGCCACTACGTCTGTGTTCGTAAGGTAGCTAATTTCCTTCTGTCACTGTCTAAAGCAGAGTGATTCCGTGTCCTGGGAAGCAAGATACAAAAAAGTAACACAAAACTTTATTTTGTAGCTCAATGCAAAGGCCAGTACATGATAACAATCATCAGATTAAAAGGAAAGGCCTGTGTGTGTATCCAGAGCTCACACATTGGACCTCTAGATGACAAAGAACATCAGGTGACAAATTTCACTTCAGTGAGGCAGACTACATTTTCACCTGGGTTTGAAGTTATAGTTGCAAGGATCAAAACATTTCAGAAAAATGAGGGTAGACGGTCCCAGACTGTGAGAGTCAATAGGACTGTGAAACTTAGATGCAGCTCAGCTTAGCATTAGTTTGCATGGACAAAGCACAGGCCCTACCCAAACATGCTCCAAAACCAACACAACTATGTTGAAGCCATGCTTGAGAACTGACCCAAGCACTGGGAGAAATGTGTGCCCCAGGGCAGAAGGACTTCCAAAATATACTGTTAATCATTCACTATGCGTCTTTAGACTGTGCAGGTCTTTGAGGCCACAAGACTCAGCAGGTCCAACCTTAGCATCTGCTTTAGTAGACTGGAGGCCAGCATTACAAATAATACTTAAACTTTGGGCAGGAGAGCAGGACTAAGACTCCTTTTACTGAGAGTAAGAAAACGTAATTAATTCAATGAGGCCTTCTCACTGGAAGTCAGTGCCAGGATAGTGAAACCTACTGGACATTTCCATACATTTATTTCTTTTTTCTTTTTACTTTTGAGATTACATAATAATTACATTTTTTTCTAACTTCCCTTCTCTCTCTCGCCAGGCCCTCCCACATTACCTTTCTTCACTTCTTTTCAAATCTATGACCTCTTATTTCATTAATGGCTATTATAGTCACACATGCAGGTTTGTACACATATATATTCCCAAATATAACCTCCTCCGTCTGTATAATGTTACCTATATGTATGCTTTTAGGCCTAGCCATTTGCTGTTGGATAACAGTTGGGGTGCTCTCCCTGGGAAAGTTTCTTGCTCCCACTCTCAGCCTTCCTTAGTTGCCTGTAGTTCTTTGTGTAAAGTTGAGGTTTGACCCTATGTGACCCTAGCCTATGAGGTCTCATCAGGACTGGCTGCATGGTCTTCCTCTGTGAACTGGGAAGGCTGTACCACTTAATGGGGTGTCACAGGGTAGCCTCAGACATTACTAGAAGACACACAGCACACTCTCTGTCCTGGACTGCTTGGCACATATGTCAGCCACACGGAGAGAAAAATCACTTTTATCTCAGCACCCCCTCCAGAGGCCATGCAACAGCTCCTGGCCAACCCAGCTTTGATTCTGACAGCTCCTGTTTGGGTGCAAATTGCATTGTGTAACTTTTCCTGGGGATATAGGAATAGACAAAGCCTAGACTGAGTCATATATTGGAGTGACACTCACTAGCTCCCCAGAAAAGGGATAAGCAGTGGTATTTAAAATTTTCTAAGAAATGTGTACCGGCATCACTTTACCTGGGATGGAGCATCAAGGACAGATCATGGAAATAATTTCACCCCAAATCTGGCTTAATGAAATAGAGAGTTTATTGGGGTCCATTACATTAACATGTAGCATGGATGAAGTTGACTCAAAGGCAGCTGAATCACCTTGCAAACCTCAATCCTACTTAAAGATGAGTAGTAAAAGCTGAATGGAGCATCTGTGTTTACTTACAAGCAGCTTGGCTGATCATAAACTATCCTTTACCTCACATTGTAACTACTTATATAACTTTTGGGTGAGAGCCTATTGTGAGTCTTGGCAGTTTCAGGAGCTTCCTAAGACTTGTGATTTTTGTTTATTTCATGAGTTTTATTGGGCCCCCCTTCAGAAAGAATGTTTCCATTCAGAGGAAAAAAAACCACGCAGCTAGTAGCAAGTGCTTGGTACTGGGCATGGCAGTGGAAAGTTCTGCCAAACAACACATTTCAGAATCTAGAAGCTGAAAATTACTTAGAGTCACAGTGTCCTTTGATTGTGGGAAGATAACACAAGAACAACAAAGAAAAGGATTAATATCAGAATGCACCAATTCCAATCGCTGGCATGCAGAGAATGCTCACTGTGAGTGAGCCCACGGGTTAAGACAACATTGGAAGTTACGGAAACTGAACATGCACGCTCACACAGGGTGTTTGCTTCACTTTTGTGGACCCTGAATTTAGCATCTTATTTTAATTTTGGGAACCAGCTTTCCCTGTTTTCCTCCACCATATTTTAAGGTAGGTTTGGGGAAGCAGTTCACTGCGTTAATCTCTGAATGCTGGGTTGCATGATTCTTCCTTTCTCCATCTTTTCCTATTTTATCCTTAGCTAAAGATGATTATTTCCTCTCTTATTTATTTCCCAGCTTCTGTCCTATTCACTTTTCCTATTTTCTTTGTTCTTATAATATTCTTTCATTCCACTTAGCTTGTTTTTCCTATTGCTATCACCCTTAATGCTAAGATACACTGGAGTATACTTTTTCTTGATTCCTTAAAATGTACTTTATTTGAAGACGTGTATGATCACAGCAGTAGGTGTTGCTGCTATTCTTAGTGGTCTGTGTTTGGCATAATGCTGAATATCATGCCCAGAAGGTATGAACTGAGGGTTTAGCTACTTAGCAGGACCACAAAAACATGACAAGTCAAAGCAACATGAATTCTCTGAAAGTTACCAATCTCACAGTAATGTATTCTAGTGAGAATAAACCAGATTGTGTCTTAGAGAAAGAGTTCAAAAGACTGCTGATAAGAACACTCAGTAAGACCAAACTTATGAGGCATGAACATAAACAATAAGAAGAAATAGAAGCTAAAAGGCTAGAGAATATATACCATATCATTTCAGAGAACTCCCAAAATATAAGGAAAGTCATATTATCTAGATACAGAATGTATGTGCTATGAGAAACAAAGAGGGAGCTTAAGCATCTCATAGTCTCATGCTATATTTAAAGCATTAAGTAGACAAAGAAAGAATACCCAAATCTGAAAGAGAGAAGTGCCAGTTCACAGACAGAGGCAAACAGAACGGAATAAGAGCAGATTCGTCAACAGAAACTCTAAACGCCTGGTATGAGTGGAAGAAAGTATTTAAGGCTCTGTAAGACAATAGCTACCAGCTCTTTGTTTCGTTGATTCTTTGAATTATTTTCTTTGCTCCTAATTTATTCATTTCAGCTCTGAGTTTGATTATTTCCAGACGTCTACTCTCCTCGGTGTGTTTGCGTCTTTTTATTCTAGTGCTTTCTAGTGGGCCATTAAGTTGCTTGTATGAGATATCTTGAATTCCTTTAAGAGTACGTAGACCCCCTGCTCATAGCTCATAGACAGCTCAGTCTCCATGTGGGTTCCCTAGTAAGCAGAAAAGAGACAGTCTGACATGAACTCAGTTGCCTAATCCTTGATCACCTTTCCCTAGTGGAGAAACCTAGCCAGCCCACAGAGGAAGAGGATCCAGGCAGACCTGATAGGCTAGAGTCAGACAGCAGGAGAGGAGGACTTCTCCTAGCAGTGGACTAGGAAAGAGGGATAGTGGAGGAAGAGGGAGGGTGAATGGGCCTGGGAGGAGACAAGGGAAGGGGCTACAACTGGGACACAAAGTAAATAAATTGTAAAATAATAATAATAAAAGAAAGAAAAAAGACAATAATTACCAATCTAAATTACAAAACCTAATAAATCTATCCTCGAATAATTAAAGGGAAACCATTCCATGAGATGAATCAAGTAAAGAAATTCATGAGAAAATAATCAAAGAAATCCTACACACTGTAGACAAAGATAAACACTTCCATGAAACCATAAGGAAAAAGAAACCGCACTGAAAGGGTAAATACAATAATGGAGGTTAGAAAAGTATCAAATATAATAAAAATAACAATATGACAAGAATTAAGATACATCTTTCAGGAACAATTTGGAATGTTAATGGTCTTAACTCTTCCAACAAAAGATGCCGACATGAAGATTAAAAACAGGAACAGTCTATTTGTTGCTTTTAATAAACACTTTCAATAGCCAAGATCAACATAGAGTCAAAAGATGGAAAAAAAGCATTAAAAATGCAACTAGACAGCTAGCAGGTACAGGTATACTAATACATGACTAAGTAAATGTAAAAACTACTTATGAGAACAGATAAATAGAGATTAAAGGAGCAATCCGACAAAGAAATATTACATGCATCATACAATGGCAAGAACAATTTTATAAAACCAATACTACTTGATGTGAAAGCGCAGATTTGCATGACATGGTGACAGTGAGAAATTCCAGCACCCCATCATTACCTACAGATATGTCACCCAGTAAAAAAATAAGATACGGAGTAAAGGACAGACAGACTGATCGGCTATAAAGGCACTTTATATAAAATATATCCATAAAAGCCCGTGGAACCCAGCAGACCACAGAATTTTTCTAAAGTAAACCATTTTTAAGTTCACAATTCAAGTCTTAATAAATTGAATGTCTTTAAATAAAAACAAAACAAAAAAACGGCAGTAGTTTCTGAAATTCTATCTGAACACAAGGGAATAAAGCTAGGAAACCAAACAGGACATACACAAATTCCTGAAGCACACAGAGTACCAAACAGACAGTCACCTAAAGTGAAATATCAATAGGGAGTCACCACAAATGACCAATGAATTGTAGAACTACAGTATCAAAACCAGTAGAGTACTGCACCAACAGACATATGGACCAATAAAATAAAATAAAATAAAATAAAATAAAAGGACACAGAAGAAAATCCGTGCAGCTGCAGTCACCTGAATTTTGAGAAAAATTCCAAAAAAAAAAATTGTTAAAGGAAACATATAAAAAGCCTCTCATGTACTGGGGAAAGTGGACATCAATATGTAAAAAAAAAAAAAAAAGATTCCTATCTTCAACCTGTATATAGATTCCTATCTTCAACCTGTACATAGATTCCTATCTTCAACCTGTACGTAGATTAACTTCAAATATGTTAAAGACCGTAATACGAGACCCAAAACCAGTTATAGGAAATGGACAAAACACTTCCATGCACAACCACAGGCATGGACTTCTGTAAAGAACAGAAATGTCTCAAGAAATATCATTAACAATTAATTAATGACATTGCTTGAAATTAAAAACCTTCTGTTCAATAAAGGGAATGTTCACATGAATGCACACATCACAGAATGGGAGAAATCTTAGCTATGTATTCACATGACAGAGAATCAGTAGCTAAAACGTGTATAAAGAGTTAAAAACCTAAATATCCAAACTATACAAACTATTGATAAATGAAATAGTAAAATGAATCCTTAGTTCTCAAAAGAAAAACTCTATATGAGAATTAGACATACGAAAATATTTTCATTACATTAGGAAAATGTGAAGTAAAACTATGATCAGATTTTCTCTGATCCTGGTCAGAATGAATATAAGTAGCAAAATAAATAGTAAAGGCTAGTGAGAATATAAGGAAAAGTAAATATATATATATATATATATATATATATATATATATATATATATATATTTCTGGTAGGAATATAAATTATTTTAGTCACTACGAAGGTGATTTTTCAAAAACTAAAATTAGGTCTATGCCATGTTTAAGCTATAGAGCTCCAGGGCATAGTCCAAATTAGTAAATCTGTATTCTACAGAGATATTCACGTATTTATGTTTCTTGCTATTCACAGTAAGACACTCATGGAGTCATCCCAAAAGTCTGTCAAAATGAATGGATAAAGAAAATGTGATGTGTACACACAATGGTGTTTTATTGATCTATAAAGGAGAATGGAATTATTCCCTCGGGATGAATACAGATGCAACTGGAGATCATAATATTGAGGAAAATGTGTCATACTTTAAAAAAAAAAAACAAATGAAACGAGTGTTCTTGCATTTATGGAACCTAGATTTATATATACACACATAAAACACACACACACACACACACACACACACACACACCCATGAATGAAGGGAATGGAGGGAACTAGAGAAAAGAGGATGACATGGAAAGGAGATTAAATAGGGTTGAAAATGGTTAAAGCACATGATATACCTGTATAAAGGTATCCTTATGAAATCCATCATTGTATGCACTATATAAACACCAATTTTAAACACTCCCCCCCAAAAAAAAGATTCTACCAAGCTAATTAACACATCTATTCTCCCACTTTCAGCAGTTTATCCTTTTAGTTTTATTTTTTGGTGATTTAATTGTTGGTGACAAGAAAGCTGAGACTCTGTTTTAGTACAAGTAATTACTATTCATTGTGTGGCTGGCATATAGTGTAATAGATCATACTCTTCATTCCAACATTTATTCTTCCAGACTAGCTGAGTTTCTGTAGCCTTTGGCCAACATCTTTTTCGTTTTTGTCTGTAGTAAGAAAAACATATGTATTCGTTTTTTTTTTTTTTCAAATTAGTTTATTTGTTCCTCTTATCCGTAATCCTCTCTTAACCTTTCTCATCCTAACAACTTAGATCTTGCAAGTGTTTTTGTTCCCTTTCTTTCCTGATCCCCTGTGGTTTATACTTTTTGAATATTTCTAGATTCTCCATAAGATATAAAGAGTTCAGTTTCAGCCATAGCAGCCAGTAATGAAAGTCAGGATGTATTTAGTGAGCTAGAAAATTGAAAATAAATTTCCATGAGAAGAGTAATAGGTGAGAATAGGCATCAATTCCAAGTGTTATATTAAGCAGCTGTTTCATTCAAAATAGCCTGGAAGCATTCTATCTTCAGTTTTTCTCTGTTTTGTTCATTTAAACCTTCAGGCTGGTCTTAGCAACCATGTGAGGGTTAATCTGCATTCTCTATAATCAAAACATATTCCATTTTCAACATTGGAAGTGAAGAATGGTACAATCCGGTTTAATCAATTGAATACTAAGCCATGTGCTCAAATTATATACAACCAGAAAGTTATAAAATTAGTCTTGGAGTAATTGCCATCTGAAATTAAATTTCTTCTTTTTTATTAAAAATTTGTTTTCACACAGTATGACCTTATTTATTTTTTCTCTCTAAACTGTTCCCAGATTCTCTCTATCACCATACCCATCTGATTTCATGCTCTCTGCCTTCTCCACATATAAACAAAACAATAAACTCACATATATAAGAAATACAGAAAATAAAAAACTCAGAAGCCAAAATATGCAAGCAAAAAAAAAAACATACCAATAGGACAAAAAATTCCCAAATAAAGTTACACGAGACAAAATATCTACAAAGTCCATTTATAATGGCCATGTACTCCTTGGCATGGGACCTATCCTGAATGTATTTAACATACCCAGAAAGACTCCACTGAAGAAGATTAATTTTTCTTTTGCAAGCAAATATCAATTACAAGTGATTTGAATACACTTCTGTGAGATTTTCAGGGCTTAGAGTTATAGGAGATATGAAGATTTTTGCTCAGATATATCTTAGAAAGGCAGGAAAAGAAAGAAGAGTGTTGGCTGCAATGTAGAAAAAAAAATCATGTGGGCCCTGACCCTTTTAGTTTATGGTGGGAAAGCCCCCACTTGGTGGATTCTTCACCTTGCATTATATAATAAAGATTCAGATTTGTTTCAAAGAACACATTGATATGAAATATAAAAAGTCATCTATAAAGCAACTTGACTTTGGCGTTGCTAAAGAAAGTGAAAATGTTTTATCCTCTACTTCCTTCACTTTCTTTTTTATCATTTTTCTTCTTCCTTTTCTTGGTTCTTTAGACCTGGAGGGGGACAGGAACTCCACAAGGAGCCCAACAGAGCCAAAAATCTGGGTCAGGGGTCCTGCAGAAATAGATACACCAACCAAGGACCATGCAAAGAGAAGAACTAGATCCCCTGCTCAGAGGAAGCCCATAGGCAGCTCAGTCTCCAAGTGGGTTCCCTAATAAGGGGAGCAGGGGCTGTCTCTGACAGGATCTCAGTGTCCAGCTCTTGGTTCTTTGATCACCTTCCCCTGTGTGGTGGTGGTGGTGGGGTGCATCCTTGCTAGGCCACAGAGGAAGACGATGCATAAACAGAAATTTTAATTTGTCCATTTGTGAACCTTTGTGCTCTCTTAGTTTCCTTTTACTCTGGAGAACAACCTCTCATTTCCAAAGGGCAAAGTTACATGCAGCTGGAAGTGGGAATATAGTTCCCAGGGGCCCAGCCAGAGAAAGTCAGCATTGTAATAAAACTGAGAATAGTCTAAAGGACTGGCAAATGACAACAAGAGCTATTTAGTAATCTAAAGATTCCGCTGTTACTATTAATTTTATGAAACTGGTCTGGTTATAATTAATAATTGCTTATGAGGAGCAGGAAACAGTACGCAAACTTTATGTTTAAACTACTGAATTTTATGCTTATTTAGAACCACAAAGCAAAGGCAAGAAAGAACTTGTCAGTAGGATACAGGCTTGGCAGCAACATGTCTAGAGAAAGGCAGACATGCCTGCCCATAATGTATTTATTGAAATCTTAATATGGTTGAATAAAGCACATTTTATAGAATCCTTTTTGCCTCATTCACCTCACCCATCAGTGATTCCCAGCATCTGCTGTCTAATGAAACCAACCAGGGGCCATTAAACATGACAGTGCTCAGGATAACTCGATTTCCCTGGGAAACAGTCATCTATTAAAGTCCCCAATGATATTCACTTAAGGATGGATCTTATGTAGAGACATTGGGTTCCCAGGTTTACATCAGAATCTTAGCTCATCATCTCCAGGCTTGCCCTTTGTGGTGGTGATGGACAACTGATCTGGAGCATACAAGATCACCAAATATTTGGTAGCTAGTCAAATCATCAGGTTTGTTCTGGGCTAAACCTGATAACTTTCATCTTGTCTCTTAAAAGCCTAGCCATGCTTGTCATTATATTTGTGATTCTTGTAAATCACAAATGTAAATAGAATTCTTACGACAGATTGCTTGGAAGGCGAAGGTTTGAATAAAAGCAGACTTTTTTTAAAACAAGTATAGCATAATTTATTAACAATTCCCACATTCCTTTGTAAAAACATCCCTGGAGTTATTAAAATTTTTATATTTAAAAATATTTTTATTGATTCTTTGAGAATTGCATGTGTATTGTGTTTTGGTCAAATCCACCAATCTCCATTTCTTTTGAGATAGAGCTCGCAATTCCATACATATCTAACTCTGTGACCTCATTTTTTTTCATTTTGCTCTCATTAATGGACCATATATACTTTGGGATTTGTGGCTCATACTACAGTGTTTGAGTTCTACCAGGACCCATACCCATTGGCCAACAGCTCCATTAGAGGTAACACATTCCTGACACTGGGTGTTTTATTTGGTAGCCTGTGGTGCATTATGGTGCTTCCAGGCTACACTTAAGATTCACTACACTCTCACCTGTCCTGTTACTTGTTTTCTCCTACATCCAATGTCTATCCCATTTGTCTTTCTAAGTGAGGATTGATCATCTTACCCCAGGTCCTCCTTCTTGTTTATCTTCTTCAGGTGTATAGATTCACTATGTTTATCCTATCTTACAGGTCTATATAAGTGAGTATATACCATGTGTGTCTTTCTCCTTATGAGATACCTCACTCAGGATGATCTTTTCTCGATCCCACCATTTGCCTGCAAATTTTATGGATTCCTTGTTTTTAATTGTTGAGTAATATTCCATTGTGTAAATGTACCACAATTTCTGTATCCAAGCATCAACTGGGGGACATCTGGGTTGTTTCTAGGTTCTGGCTATTACAATTAAAGCTGCTACAAACATGGTTGAGCTAATGTCCTTGTTGTGTACTTGAGCCCCTTTTGGATATATGCCTAGGAGTGGTATAGCTGGATCTTGAGGAAGAACTAATCCTAATTGTCTGAGAAGGTGCCAGATTGATTTCCAAAGTGGTTGCACAAGTTTGCATTCTCACCAGCAATGGAGGAGGGTTCCCCTTTCTCCACAACCTCTACAGCATGTGTTGTCACTTGAGTTTTTGATGTTAGCCATTCTCATGGGCGTCAGGTGAAATCTCAGAGTCATTTTGATTTGCATCTCTCTGATGGCTAAGGACATTGAGCATTTCTTTAAGTGTTTCTCTGCCATTTTGTATTCCTCTACTGAGAATTCTCTGTTTAGCTCTGTACCCTGTTTTTTAATCAGATTGCTTGATTTGTTGCTTTTTAACTTCTTGAGTTCTTCATATATTCTGGATATCATCTCAGAGGGCCTCTGAAAAACTCTACCTAGCAGGGTATCAAAGCAGATAGTAAGACTCATAACCAAACCTTCGGCAGAATGCAGGGAATCATATGAAAGAAGGGAAAGTTAATATGACCTGGAGAGGACAGGAGCTCCACAAGGACCAAATATATTTGGGCACAGGGATCTTTTATGAGACCCTTTCTCCAAAAAAGAACCATGTATGAATATAACCTAGAACCTCTGCTCAGATATAGCCCATGGTAGCTCAGTATTCAAGTTGTTACCCTAGTAAGGGAAACAGGGACTATTTCTGACATGAACTTAATGACTGGCTCTTTGACCTCCCCCTCCCCCGCAGGGGGGAGGAGGAGCATTCCTGCTAGGTCACAGAGGAGGACATAGCAGCCAGTCCTGAATATACCTAATAAACCAGGGTCAGATGAAAGGGGAGGAGGTCCTCCCCTATCAGTGGATTTGGAAAGGGGCAGGGAGTAAATATGGGAGGGAGGGTGGGATTGAGAGGGAATGAGGGAGCAGAATACAGCTGGGATACAAAGTTAATAAACTATAACTAATATTAAAAAAATAAAAAATATACACTTTCACACATAAACACACACACACATACACACACATGCACACTCACACACACATATATGTGTATGTATATGTGTGTGTGTGTGTGTGTGTGTGTGTGTGTGTGTGTGTGTGTGTGTGTGTATAGTGTAGTTGTACTCTTTAGTTTTTGGAAGCTTCTGCAGTAACAGTATTTCATATGCCTTTTTTTTCAGAAAGACTGTCATTTTTTTTTGAAGTTACTCCTTACTGATATTATTTTACATTTACATAGATACCATGTTTCCTCAAAAAAATTTTTGGCGATTTTTCCAGTTTTCTGTAGTCTTCTCTTAGGAAGAAAATGTGGAACATTTATTTAAATTATTGGAATGGGGGAGGGCACTACTGAGTAATAAACTTTTAAGTGAAGATTCTGTAGGAAGCTCATTTCTATTTTATTACTGTAACACAGAGGTATATGACTCCTGCTTTAAATTCTGCCTGAAGCTTATCAGGTAGAAGTAAAGCAAAAGTGAAAGAAAAAAAAAATACCTAAAGTTTGAACTGTCGGTAAGAGTAAGATTTCCCCAGAAGCTAAGAAGCATTTAGTTTCCACCACTGTTACTTGGGGAAAATATCAGTAGAAGGAATTTAGAAATGAACATAGAACCTTAGTCTTCAGAGACTCCAAAAATTTTGGTTTGGGAATTTCACGATAGAAATATTGCTCTCAAAATAGCTTTGTGTGTTTTTTCTTTTACTTTTATTTACAAAGCAATTGTATTTTGACAAAAGTGTATAAGTCTTTGGTAATTTAGTCGCCCCCTCAGGGGTTTAGAGAGATGGCTCTAAACCCAAAACATGGTCGAAGAGAGGTTAAGACCATGCACCATTCCTATGGAGAATCTACATCAGGAAGCTCACAACTTATGGCAACTCCAGGTTTAGGACATCCAAAACCCTCTCTGGACTCTGTGAGCACCTGTGAACACGTACACACTCAATGTAGTTACAAAAAAAGTATATTCTTATAATTTAATAATGTTAATAAATCTTTTAAAGATAATAATATTTATGTACTATGGTACTCATTAGCAGATTTCTATTTTAATATCCATAGTGCTATTGAAGATATGCATTATTTTTTAAATTTAATCTTTTGGTTTTTAGAGAATTTCCACTAGTCCTGCCAGGCTAAGAAGTGGTCACTTGAGTCTTCACGATTCCCTCAACACCTTAAGAACTCTCAGCTAGAGTCACACCCATACTTTCCCAGGAGCCTATTCTGTCGCAGGCCTCCAGCTTGGCAAAGAGATGCTCCCCTCAGTTTCTCTTCTTCTTCCTAGTCTTCTCACCTGACATCCATATTCTCCCCACATCTGATCCCCATCTTGGATCCTTCTCCATTTCATCTCCTGCCCAGTTCCCTCTCTTCATCCACTTCTGCTGTCTATTTATTTCCCCTTCTGAGTGACATTCCAGCACCCTCCCTTGGGCCCTCCTTGTTACTTGGGTTCTTTGGGTCTGTGGATTATAGTATGGTTATCCTGACCTATAGGTCTAATATCCACTTATAAGTGAGTACATACCATGTGCGTCTTTCTGAGTTTGGGTTACCTCACTTAGAATGATCTTTTCTAGTTTTAGCTATTTGACAGAAGGGGGACATCTCTTTGTCAACCTGGAGGCCTGCGACAGGGTAGGCTCCTGGGAGGAAATGTGGGTGTGACTCTACCTGAGACTGTAATGGGGGAAGAGGCATGGGCATGAAGACTGAAGTGGCCACTTCCTAGCCGGCCAGGACTAGTGGAAATTCTCTATAAAACAAAGGGTTCTAAACAATTTCAGCTGTTATGCCTTTAATCTTTAATAATGAAAACTGCAATACTACTATATAGTCTTCAATCCCATCAGAGACCTGAGAAGGGTATTACCTGAGTAAGCAGAAAATACAGAGCAAGCAGCTTCTAAAAGTATAAAAATGACAGTGACTTTTGGCTGCTTGGACAGTCTCCCAAGGTTCCTCTGTGTCATTGGGGCATCTGTCAGACTTATCCTCTCTGCCCTGTTCCCTGCCCCACGTGGGGGCTACAGGGACTTGAAGCTGAAACTGAGCAATATGACCCAGTGCCTCAGACATCCTTGTAATTGCTCATTTTTAGTGATTTTCACATCTAAACCATTACTGGGCAAAATTTATTATGCAAATGTTAAAAGCCTATGGTGGAGGTTGAATTAATGGTTGTTTAAAAAGGCCCAGTTTTGTTGTTTTTGCTTCTTGAATGATTAACTATCTTATTTAGGATTAAAGTTTATTATTTGTTGCTATTTTGCCAAACTTAGCAGAAGGCCGTTTGACTACCAGTTAGCAGCAAACATAAGGATTGAAGCAATTGATTCAAATTCAAGATGCTCTCATTCATGTGCCAATACTGAATACATCCGTGAACATAAAATTTTTCTTTGCAAATAGAACTGATTTTAGATGAGAGGCTAATTCCGTTTGACTCTGATTTGATCATGAACATCTGCTCAGTGATCTTGACTTTCCTTGACTACTCACTACCACCCACTCAGTCAGAAGGCAGAGATAATTACTCCCCACGCCTTCAAAAGCAGTGTCCACGCTCCACAAATAAACACAATTTTCCTTTCTGTGGTCTCCAACTTTGAACCTCTCAGTCAGTTTACAGTGTGACTCTTCTTACTGTTGATGCATGGAGCGGGGTTGGGGTGGCGGGCTGGGGGTGTAAACATTTTCAGTTTTTAAGTAGAGAAACACTTCTGTACCTCTCACTGAAACCACTGTGAGGCCTTCTTTCTCTTTCATAACTGATTATTCAGAGTTATTTTCCTTTTGTAGTAGATTTAAAAATTAAATTTCTTTCTTTCTTTCTTTTCTTCTTCTTTCTTCATTAATCCTTTTGTTAAAGTTTGAATATTAAGTGTGTTCCCAAAAGACTTTTCCTTGAAGACTCTGTTTCAAGTTGGTGGGGCCATTGAAAAGTGATTGGACCCATGAGCATAATAACTTCATTAACATTTCTATCAAGGGATGATGAGAGGGATAAGTACCTAAACACATTTGCTATACAAATCAGGTGACCTCAGTTTGGTTGTTAGACCCCATGTAAAGGAGAAAGAAAGAACTGACTCAGCAAATTGACTACATATGTGTCAAGGCACACACACACACACACACACACACACGCACGCACTTAAACAGAGTATACTAATAATAACAAACAAACAAATATATTAAGGAATTTCATCCATTGATAGTGTCCTAAATAAATAGATTTAGGTCACTGGCTGCATCTTTTTTTTTTTTTCCCCTGCTTCTATGTTATCAACAGAAAGCATTTACAATTTTTTTTATTTCATCATTTTTTATAATTTATTCATTTTGTATCCCAATTGTAGCCTTCTCCCTCATCTCTTCCCAGTCCCACCCTCTTTCCCTTTTCCCCCTCCGCCCCCTGCATTCTCCTTCCCTGGTCCACTGAAAAGGTGGAGTCCTCCTCCCCTACTATCCTACCCTAGCCTTTCAAGTCTTGTCAGGACTGCCTGGCTCCTCTTCCTCTGTGGTCTTGTAAGGCCACCCTGCCAGGAGGAGATCAGGGATGGAGATACCTCCAGAAGATCTGTTATTGTACAGGGTTGTTTTAGCTGTTCTGTTTTTCTGTTTTGTTTTGTCTTTTTTTTTTTTTTTTTTTTTTGCTTATTAAAGTTGAGAATTGTTCTTTGAAGTTCTGTAAAGAATTGTGTTGGTATTTTGATGTTTTGATGGAAATTGTATTGAATCTGTAGATTGCTTTTGATAGGATTACCATTTTCACTATGCTAATTGTATCGATCCATGAGCATGGGATATCTTTTCATCTTCTGATATCTTCTTCAATTTCTTTCTTCAGAGACTTGACGATTTTTTTCATACAGGTCTTTCACTTGCTTGGTTAGAATTACACCAAGATACTTTACGGGTTTTGTGGCTATTGTGAAGAGTGTTGTTTTATTAAATTCTTTCTCACCCCTTTTGTCTTTCGTATACAGAAGGGCTACTGATTTTTTTTTTTTTAGTTAATTTTAGATGTATCTTTAAATGCTGAATCTTGTCCCTGAGCCTTTCCTACCTGTTTTTGCTTCATCGCAATTATGTGGTGAGCAGCTTTCACCTGCTCTGTACTTTTGCTGGTCTTAATGTTCTGCCTCAATATAAACTGAAGTTAAGGGAGCCAGCTGATAATAAAGCTTGCAGTCATGGGTTAAAACAAATCCTTTCATTTTTTTAACCTGTTGATATCAGGTATTTGTCATAGAGAGGCAAGGCAATGAACGCTCCCTTCCCACCTACTCATTTCCTTTCTCTCTCCCATCATCACTCTCTTGCTCCCTTTTTGTTCCATTAAATAACATTGATTATGCATTCACTTATTGTGCCAGGCAATTCTGGAGTCTGACAGTAAGGAACAAAGAAGTTTTTTTCAAGGTCTTTCATTAAGTAACTCACAACTATCAATAAAACCTTACATGATCATATGGGAAATAAGTATCAACATCATTCCTTATTCAATTTCCTGCTTGTACTCCTGAACCTAAATATAGGTTCAGGTACTCCTGAACCTAAAAATAAACTCCTGTTTATTTTTAGTATAACAGACTGAGAAAATGAAAATATGGAGTAGGTTAGGTAATTCCCAAGTCCAAACTGGATGTCTTTCTAGCACACTTAAATTTCCAAGTCTTCCCCCAAAGTAATGTCCCAACATAGAATGGTCTACATGATTTATCTCAGGTCTCTGTCTGGTGTTCCCCAAACATCACAGTAGATGTAGCACAATTATCTTATTTTAAGAGCTCTCAAACACGATACTGATTTGGGGACTCTGCAAGTATTCCCTTTTGCCTGGCACGACTTTTATCATATTTTCTTGTGATTTATTCTTACAAAATATAGGACAGAGTGATATACTCTTCCTCCCATAGCCATTCACTCGCTGCCATTCTTTCTACATTGTTCCCTATAGCTTTGTTTGTTTGTTTGTTTGTTTGTTTGTTTGTTTAGAGGAGGGTATAATGAACAGGAATCAGAATATTAGAGCTAGATCTGACCTTCACGCCTATTTCCTGCAGACTGGCTTCTATCATATTTGAATGTGCCGTGCAAGAAGCCAAAGGGGAGGGAATCAGTAGCCCTCCCCATCTGCATTGCCTAAGTATTTCAACATGACCGGCACAGCAAGATATCCCTAAAGGTGCAATGGTGACACTCACTCTTGGAGGTAACCAGAAGCTCTCTAGTTGGACGTATGGCCCACCCGATAGGAGAAAAACGATTCTGCGTCCTGGAACATAGTGTGTTTAGTGAGTGATCTCATGTATCTTAGAGAAGAAGTTAGCATTGCCATGTAATTCCTTACTACAGTTTAAATACTTATCCTCATACCCACAATTAAGCATGGCTCTCATTCCTCAGCAAATATGCTTCTCTTTGCAGCAAATGGTAAACAAAGTTTTATTTCCAAAATAAAAAAAAAAATTAAGTGATTTCTGAGTCATATATTTGTCCCTAAATGTCATGTGCCTTTTAAAATGCTCTTCTTATTGGGAAAAGCTGCAGATCATATTTTAATTACACTTAAGCTGCTATTTTTAAAACTTGTTAGAAGATCATACAGCAAGTGATATTTTAATCACTTCTTATTTACCACAAATGTTTATTATTTCTCTGAATGATATCTACCTAGGCAGCTTTGAGAAAAAAAATCTATTAATATCACCAAATTTGCATTTTTATAGCAGTTTTCTCAATCCTTTGTCGCAGTGCAGGAGTACACATTCTGACAGGTCCCCAGGTGAGCTTTAAAAACTGTTACGGAAGGTAAAAAAGAATGAGTAGGGCATTTGGCTTCACTTTAACATATTATATTTGGGGGTTACCAAAGTACTACTATCTGCCCCAGACATGGCGTTCATTTAAAAAGTCCACTTGGTCATGATGTATTGAATAGAAAACAAATGTCTAGGAACAGCCAGTTATAAATTACTCTTGTATAGGTTTTTAACATCTTCTTCTATATCCCACCAGTGAATACACTTTGAATACATTTGAAATTGGCATCCCATAACAAAAATTATTCCACTCTTACTTTCTAGCTTTTTGCTTACTTTACTTTATTATGATGTGCATGAAAAAAAATGTTCAAGGCAGTGTTATTTGAAGCTTAAATTTTAATAGTTATTTATCAAAATGCTTTCAATATGTAAAGGTTAGAAGATTCACAAGGATTAAGCTACAGACTATTTTATTCTAAATAGAATTAGTTTCTATGATATTCTAAACACGGTATCAGAATATCATAAATGTTTATTTTTTGCAGGGTTGGAAAGCATTTGTTTGTTTCTGAAAACGTTTGCATCCAAACATAAGCCAATATTCCATTCTATAGCAACCTAAGATAGAAGGTCAGTATTCTATTCCATAGCAGCTCAAGATAGGAAGACTTTCGCACATGCGTAGACTTAGCGCATCTCTCAAATCTCATCAGAGAAGCTTACTTTTGTGTCAGATGGTGATGACAACTAACACAGAGACTCACACTAGTCTAGGTATACAAAGAAAGAGAGCATAGAATTCTCAGTCCTAATGGTACACATCTCCCCCTAAGGTTCAGGGATCATGGCAGAAGATTAGGTGGAAAGAATGTGAGAAAAGGTGGTATGTGACTACAAGGAAACAGCACTCTAGGGACATAGCTGAAGAATTGCACATAGGAACTCATAATAATTGAAACAGTGTCCACAACACTGGTATATGCTCAAGCTAGTAAAAACCCCAGCATGAAGAGGGAAAATAGACATTAAGTCATCACTAAGCTGGTTGTGATATCTTCCAGAGCAACACTTGTGGTGTGGTGTCACATTCCTGGAAAATTAACTTCATTATCTTGCCCCCTGAACTTTTACTAATTTATACAAATCTAAAATTAGACTTCCAAAAAAAAAAAAAACAAACAAATTTGAAAAACTGAGGTCTGCAAGGAAGGCCAAGGTGAGTTGTGGTTTCCTGAAGAGATTCATTAAAAAAAAAATGTTTTTGATGGACTGTGAAATTTTAAATTTTTGGCTTACTGAAAACTAAGAGACTCTGGATCTTACTCTGTCAGTCGTAAAAGTATTTTGCAATAGCAAGATTGACACACCCACAAATAAGACAACCTCTCTGGTGCTCTGAACTGCTGCACTTCAACTTAAACTGAACATGAATCTTTGTCATATTCATAAGATGTTGTGTCAAAAACAGTACAATTATATATCCAAAACGGGGCAATTAAGAGGGCACCCAACACTGAAATCTCAGGGAGTGTGTCTTCAGCAAACTGGTCTTTCCATGTCTGTTCCAGTTGACACTGACTTCCCTTCAGTATTCCTGAGAGAAACAAATCTTCCTTTAGCAGATTTCTATTATTCCTATGCCCATAGTCATACAGCTTATTTACTGAAATCTACATGAAGGCAAAAAAAGATAATTTCAATAAACTATGGAAATTACATTCCCCTGAATGTAATACTCTGATGACTCTAATCCCTAGCTCAATGTCCTGAGAAGTCTCAAAAGATTAGAACACAAACACAATTTTAAAAAAGTTGCAAATCCAGTGTGTTGGTGTTATTGAAAAGCACAATGGTAGTGGTAATTTTTTTTCTTTTGAAATTAATCTTTTGAAGATTTTTAGATTCTTCATTTAAAAAGAGCTCCCAAAGTCCAATAGTTCAATAGATTCTTAAAGCAGTGCTTTTTTTTTTTTTTTTTAAATAGGGTTTATTTGGTTTAGGATGAAGAGTGAATGAAGAGTCCAGGAGCATAATTTCTGTATTTAGTATGATTCTGTCTGCTGCATCATCCAATGATGTTATATGGTAAATGATCAAAAATGACCAGTGAGGAAGAAAAATGATTTGTAGAAATATTTTATGGGTTTATATAAATTAAGAGAGGTTCAGATCTACTCTCATGATAGCTAGGTCTAGTTCTAAGAAAATAACATCAGTCTATCTAGGATGGTTAATCTAGGATCTGGAATCAACTAAAACTTTAGTGAGTGGGCATCCCTGTGAGGCACTTTCTTAGTCATATTATTTAAAGTGGGAAGACCCAACCTTAGCATAGGTGGTACCTTCTAGTGGCAGCCCATAGCCTCTTTGCCTTCATCCCTTATGGTACATCCATCTATCCATTGCTGCAGTATTCCGCAACTAATATTGAAACCATCCTTATTGAGCTTCCAATGTTGATTGAGAATATGTTGCTCTCCAGAAACCCCCAAATTATTTAGCACAATTTTGTGACAACTGAGACACCCAGCCTTGTGTACTGAGCAACCAGCAGAGTCACAACCTCTCCAGTGTGAGCATTGTTGTACACCCTGGATTACTTGATTTATTGCTTTTAACTTCTTTAGTTCTTTATATATTCTGGATATCAGCCCTCTGTCAGATATAGGGTTGGTGAAGATTCTTTCCCAGTGTGTAGACTGTTGTTCTGTTTTGAGACAGTGTCTTTTGCTTTACAGCTTTTTGGTTTCATGAGGTCCCGTTTATTGATTGTTGCTCTTATAGCCTGTGCTGTTGGTGTTCTGTTCAGGAAGTTGTCTCCTGTGCCAATGAGTTCTAGGCTCTTCTCCACTTTTTCTTCTAACCAATTTAGAGAATTTGGTTTTATGTTGAGGTCTTCGATCCACTTGGACTTTAGTCTTGATTTAATATTTAACTTGATTACCATTGTCTCAGATAGAAAAGAGATTGTGATAAACTGCATAAACAAAGCAACCAAATAACATTTAACTTTAAATTGTTGCATACAGAACAAAATAAACAGCATAGAAGCAAAAAAAAAATGTTTCTCAGAACCTTGAGTGAGTGCTGATCACTTTAGTGTTTTGTTTTTGACAGTGTCTCTGAAGTCACTGTGATAAAACCATGGGCTGTGTGGACCACAATCTATAAAGCAATTAAGATATCACAAGGAATGGAAAATACTATTCTATAGATATTAAGTAAAATTTGTTAAAACAATAAGAGGCTCAAAAGTGCCTGACTCTGTCTGTCTATGTATGTATGTATGTATTTATGTATCTATCGATCATCTACCTTATCTATCTATCTATCTATCTATCTATCTATCTATCTATCATCTATCTATCTAGCATTAATTTATCTATCTACTATCTTTCTATCTATCATCTATGTATCTATGTGTATATGTATCTATCATCTAGCTATCTAGCCATCATATATCAATTATCTATCTATCTATCTATCTATCTATCTATCTATCTATCTATCATCTATCTATCTATTTTTTTTTCAAACAGGGTTTCTTTATGTATAGCCTTGGCTGTCCTGAACTTGCTTGAGACCAGCCTGGCCTCGAATTCATAGAGATCCACTTGCCTCTGCCTCCCAGAATGCTGGGATTACAGGTATACACCACTACGCTGGATTCTACTTATATTTTTATTTACCTAATATTTCACATTTATTTGAACAAGAATATAGCATGTTATTGTTGGTTATTAAGGGATACATGTGAGTGCTTTACCAAAAGTTTGATGATGTTTATATAGAAAATATTAAAACATTTGTTGGTTTCCAAACATTATCTCATTGACTGTTATTATTTGTTCTCAGTGAGAATGTGTTACCTAAATAAAAATAGAAACTTTAAGGATAAATAGAAACACTTTATCCAACTTGCTGTGGTTAGTTTTAAATATCAACTTGCCATAACCTAGAGTCATCTGAGAAAGGAGTCTAAACTGAAGAATTGTTTAGGCCAGGCTGACAAATAATTACAATTATGGGGTATTTTCTTGATTGTTAATTGATGCAGAGAGGCTCAGTCCACTATGGGTGGTGAATTTCTTGGATTGGGATTTGAACTACATAGGATAGAAGAGTGTTTGATGAGAGCAGAAAGCAGGCTGTATGGATGCATTAATTCTCTTTCTGGTTATGACTGTGGATATGAATAGATGCTTGAATTCTTGTCTTGACCTTCCTCATCTATGGACTTTGAACTGTAACCTGTCATTGGAAGCAAAATATTTTCTTCTATGATTTGCTTTGCTCAGAGTGTCTAATAACAGCAACAGAAATATGACTAAAAGTTTCTTCACAGTAAGCTGTATATCTATTCTATGTTAGCGTCAATAAATTTATCCCCAGTAAACTTTCACATGAGATTTTTATAGATTGTAGTTATTTCTGCACCAAAGTCCAAAGAAATCCCTTGATAGGTGTTCACGGAAATGTAGAAAATCAGAAAGGAATGGCTATCTTATAGTCCATCTTGAGACCTCAAACTGTGGCTCACATGTCTGAGATGCTTAATTCTGTTTTTTGTTTGTTTGTTTGTTTGTTTGTTTGTTTTTTTGGTTTTTTTTTTATCAGATCAAGGTCACTGGAAGTTAGGACAAATATGTTTAACGTGCAAGATGCACAAAAGAGAATTAATCAGGGTCTTATCAGAAACAAAAAAAAATGTTACTTTTTCGCAACAGTTCTACTGCTGTTGCTTCTGTCTGTTTGATTCCATTTTGAACATTACTTGGGTTATGTCACCCAAGCCAATTTTTGGCCCATTCACCACATTCTTTCCCTCTTCTACTTGAACCTCCTATTCTTCCTGCAACCATGTATGAATGTGAAATAAAACCTAAGCATCACAGACATGATTTGCATCTAACTACCTGTTTATCTTTGCTTATCTATTTCTCTTTTTTCTTTTTCTTCTATTTATTTATTTATTTTTAATTTTTTATTAATTACACTTTATTCATTTTATATCCCCCATAAGCCCCTCCCTCCTCCCCTCCCGATCCCACCCTCCCTCCCCTTTCTGCATGCATGCCACTCCCCAAGTCCACTGATAGGGGAGGTTCTCCTCTCCTTTCTGATCTTAGTCTATCAGTTCTCATCAAAAGTGGCTGCATTGTCCTCTACTGTGGCCTGGTAAGACTGCTCCCCCCTCAGGGGGAGGTGATCAAAGAGCAGGCCAATCAGATTATGTCAGAAGCAGTCCCTCTTCCCATTACTATGGACACTGAACTGCCATGGGCTACATCTGTGCTGCTTTTTCTTTTTTAAGATTATTTATTTATTATCTATACAGCATTCTGTCTGCACGTGTGCCTATATGACAGAAGAGAGCACCATTATAGACAGTTGTGAGCCACCATGTGGTTGCTGGGAATTGAACTCAGCACCTTTGGAGTAACAGCCAGTGTTCTTTAGCCTCTGAACCATCTCTCCAGCTCAAAGTGAACATCATTCTGGATTGCAAAGAGAAGGATATGGTAATAGAGGTGCAAAAATTCTTCTTTGAACTACTGAATAATATTAAGAGTTTTGAATATTGCACAGTTTGTTCAATTTTAGATTAACAATCACTCATAAGTAGGAATTTCTTTTGGGAATTTATTTAGAAAAATAATTACTGTGTTATAGGATACTCTTATTTTGCTATGAGTATTTTCAAAGTTTCAGTTGTCAAAATTTAAAGGTAAACTAAAATAAGGAAAGCAAAAGGATAAGAACATGTTTTGTTCTCCAGTGGTATCTCAACGTGATCTAATTTTGGCTTGAAAATGCCCAGCAATAAATAATTAATGCAGAAAGGTTGCTTATAAATGGTCATGCTTCAAGACCATTTTGTTATGATGTTCTCCATTTCCTGTACTTCCTTGGAGGTAAATAATTTTAATTATAAACCAAATGTCATATGGACATAGTTATAACTCAATATTTTTCAGGTATGTGGTGCTCCAAAGAGATAGATCAAAGTCACTTTTACCTGGGAATATTTTTAAAAGTTTACTCCATTATAAGGAACTATTTTTTAAAGAAAATCTCTATATTCTTAACTACATTAATTTTTTTCCTTAGTAACATTGAACATTTTTCCATTTTTCAGATTCTCTACATCGCAACATCCTCCATGCTTTTCCATTTTCTACACAGGCTAGATAATTTTCACAATTGTTAAGATGTCAGTAAATTTATTTCCAAAAATGAAAGTCAAATTATGTTGTATCTTCTTGCAGGAGTTCAAGCCTAGTTCTTATATGATTGCCCATTCAGCAGTGTACTCCACTTGTAAATATTGCCTCTGTGATATATGTTTCTTGACATTTTAATGGATTTTCCATATTCTTTCTGAGTAGTGTCTCGGTTTGATGATAGTCTTTCAGACTATTAATACATTTTGACATCATTCTGCCATAATTGATCACATTTACTGTGATGGTTCCTTTGCCCCATTTTGAAGAGAAAAATATAGTCAATGTAGTCACCTCTAATTCAATGCAATGAACTACCTTCTGTACTAGTAAAAGGATTGTTCACATGCAGAAGTGACTTCTCTCTGTATTGAACAGGGCAAAGTTTGACTTAAGTCTCTGCTTACAGAGAATTTAGAAAGCAAACAAGATTAGAGTGTCTTTATTTCATTCCCCTTATTTTTATATGATGATAGGTTTTAGAAACTCATTTCTTCATAGTCTTGAGTTTGCAGTAAATAGAGGTCTGCTCTTCTGTAGTTCTAGATCTCTAGTATAATAGAGCAGTCAGTTTGGTGCCGAACCACCAATGTGCTATATTGGCTATGTGGTGCTTTTCTTTTATGCTCAAATGTGTCTTATAGGAAAGAATATACAGAAGTAAACTGCTATTGCTCAACTGTCAATGAAAATCACCTACACATAGCATGAAAACCCCATGTTTATTTTTTTCATTGTTGGAACAGTGCCATAATCCAAGCACTGTCTTCACAAAACAGTGTTCCCTTTCAGATATTGAAAGAAGGGATATAAATAGGACACACCTATCAGTGATCTTTATGTGACTCTTGGTGCAAAACTGCTCTTCAGTGACTTTATTAAAAATAGAACAGCCAGTCCTGATAACACCTGATAAGCTAGGGCCAGATGGAAGGGAAGGAGGTCTTCCTCTATCAGTAGACTTAGAGAGGAGCAAGGAGGAGATGAAGGAGGGAGGGTAGGAATGAGAGGGAATGAGGGAGGAGGCTACAGCTGGAATACAAAGTAAATAAACTGTAATTAATATATAAAAAAGAAAGGCATGCAAGTGTCTTACTGCAAGCAAAAATAAAAAATAGAACAAGTGAGGATGAAAAGGATTTGAAGTTTCCACCAACAGGTACGTACTGAGACAGAAAAGATTATTGTAAAGAGGACTATATAATTCAGGGGCAAGCAGACCAGGTTAGGAGCTGGTTACTGACTGGTAGTTTGTGCCTTAACAAACCCATGGTGTTTCATCAAGGTGACTTTTGGTTGATGTATTTTGTCAGCTTGTGGCTGTCATGTCTTGGAAAGTCTGGAAGAAGTAGAGGAAGAAAATAGTTGTTTGCTCTAGCTGTTTTACACAGGTTATACATGGGACCAAACTTTTTACTGGGCACATTGTTTGGGTACCAGTGGTCCTAAAAAACTTTCTCTCACTAGAGGTTTAGAAAATAGAAAATAAATGTCATCAGTAAAGACAATATGATAGTTCATATATACAATTTTGAGAAATTAGAGGATCAGGGTAAAAAAAAGGGACAAGAAATATAAAAACCTCACTCTGCTCTAATGATGGAGTTCAACAACCTTATCAATCTAGTGTCCCCATATTACATGAACTACAACTATCTTTGCTAATCTTGCACAGGATTCAAATTCTAGAGAAACATTTACCAAGGCATTTATCATGTGACCACATTTAACTGGGGAAAAAAAAAAGCAGTATCTTCATTTGTTATTCTGAAAGACAGCACAAAGAGAAGGGAAACTCACAGAAATTCAGATGTCTCCAAAAGAAAGTTAATACTTGTGTAACATTCTCAGCCAGAGCTAAGGTTAGAATTCAGATCCAGCAGGGATCCAGAATAGTAAACACAAGCCAAGACATCTACCATAGAAGTCAAGCATAGAAGTCATTTCTATGGTATGGGGATACCTGGAATTTATTCCATAGCACCCTGATCGGAAGAAAAGCGGTTTGCTAGATGTATTACTGTCTTCAGAGCTCATTGATTCTGGACTTCTAAAGAATGCTTTCCCTGTGGCAGCAAGATCAATGAAAATCGAGTACATTGCAGATTATAAAATCTGCAAAAACATTGCTAATTAAAAGTTAATTTATTACGTATATTCATCAAAATCACCATTAAATAAAATTTAAATTCAAGTAGAAAATGCATTTTAGTATGGTTTAGCCATGAGTCCATTTTGAGAGCCAGTAGAACATATGGAGAAGAATATAAGCCTCCTACTCTGTGACTGTGCACAACCCATTTAACTTCCTTGTTTCTCAGCTATAAAGCGTGACCAACGGACCTCACGATACTGACTGGGACTGCAGGAAGACTGAATGAGGTATACAGGTAGATGCTTGGGACAGGTTCCTGGTGTGCATCAAATATCCCATAAGCACTTGCTCCTCATAGCATCCTTTTCACTTTGGAGTTCACTGTGGAGATGACAAGCAGTGTTTGCATGTCATCTCACACAGACAACCCCATGGTGAGATTATCTTTTTTAAAAGTATTAATGATCAAATGGGAGTTTTATTATATGGTAGAGACAGGGTGCTATCCTCATTTTTTAAATCCAAGTACTGTATTCTTCCACTGAACAACTTCCACAAGTTAGGAAAGACACAGAAGTCCCAATGTTGCCCTGTATAATAATAATAATAATAATGAGTTAAATTCTCCTAATAGTAATAAATACTTTTTGTTCATTACACTTTAAAACTGAAAGATGGATGCTATTATGAGAAAATCACTCATACTATGTTGTAAGATAGTGTTGACCCTATCATCTCTTGCCTTCCTTTTTTTTAAATTTGTTCCTTCTATAATGTGTTCTCAGTTGAACGCCACAGTTCTTTCAATATGGCAAAACAAAATATGTGTAGTACCACTTCATAAGCAGAGGGCAAGTAAAGTCCTTACATGCATTTTCCACATTACATGAAAAGATGTGAGCAAGAGCTACAAAACAAAGCTACTTTGGGGAACATATCACTTACACTGCTAATGCATTTTAAATTAATTCTGCCTATCTTTTTCTCTATGATACAACTAAGAAGATGTTTTATTGCTTCATAAAATGGCTTAAAAGTATCAAACATGTGACTGAGGAGACAGCTCAGTTGTTAAAGTGACTTGGGGAGGGACATGCATGCAGAAACGGGAGGGAGGGTGGGATCGGGAGGGGAGGAGGGAGGGGCTTATGGGGTGATACAAAATGAATAAAGTGTAATTAATAATAATAATAATAAATCTGTTCAGCTTTAGGGAGCAGAGGCATCCCTGAGTGAAGTCCTGAGTGAGTGTTTATTTAGATTTGGCCATTGCATGCTGAGAACTGTAAGACCAATTAGTCTAAATTGGCAAAGCCATTACCCATAAGGAACAGGCTCAAGAGGGATGCAATGATTTCCTTGGAAGTCCCATTATGGATATTTTCAGAGCATTGATCAGTGTGTGAGAGAAGACTAGCAACCTTGACTTCCTCCTCCTGGCTATTTACGGTCTGATACTGCACACCTAAGGATATGTCCTATTGCAACTAGCTAATCCTTTCCCCAGGGCTGTATGTAATAAACTGAGTGGTCTTCTAGGCGGTGGTGATATTAGGAAAGAACCCATCTAATCTCAGCATCACCGTTTGTGTCTCTATTTGTCTGAACTTTCCTCATACCTCTCCACCCTGAGCCAGTGTTCTGAGACCCCAGCCCCCACTGATCATGACTCTTCAGTCCCATGTTTAAGCCATGGTTGATTAAGTGTGTCTTGATGAATTTGTTTTTCATCATAGTCACAGCAGAAAGTAAGTCCTGTAGCCAAGCTTACTATTAAGATTACAGCACAAAATGATATTGTTCCAGGCTTTGTAATTTGTTATTACAGAAAAATATCAGGGAGGGATCAAATAATATTAAAATCAAAGAATTGCTTCTCCCTTCACCCCAACCCTGACTCCTGCCACAATGTCCACTTGAAACATTAGGGAATATCTTTAAAATTGGCTTTATAAATGTTTTATAGAACATCAACGGTGAAAAATTGTCTGAATGGCTATGTATTTTAACAACACTTGTGTATAGTGTGAGGGGACTTCTTCCTGGATTGGATAATCTTATATGGTTTGTATATTTATTATTATATTTTCATGATCTTGGCAGGAAATAATACAAATATCTCACCTTCCTACCTAAAACCAGTTGAAGTTATCAATAATATTTATGAAAAGAACCTGATTAAAAAAAATCCTTTTATAGCCTTCATGCATATAATCAATTTGTTTTTTTGCTTTACTTTTATGTTCTGTTACTGTGATAAAATACCATGACAGTGACTAGAGAGATAGCACAGTGTTCATAAGCATCTCTCTCCCTTCCACAGCACCTCAGTTTTGTTCCCAGTGACCATGACTAGCAGATTGCAGGTGCTTGTAACCATCGGTAGGCAATGTGATACCCACTTCTAGCCTCTGCAGACACCAACTTACATGTAGCATATATACAGGGGATACACAAAAGAACAGTAATGATTGAACACACACACACACACAGACAAACACAAAACATTAAAGAAAATACCAGGACAAAAGCAACTTAAAAGGAAAATGTTTATTTCACTCACAATTCCTGGTAATTGTCTATAGTTGTGGAGAAATCAAGGATTCAGGAAATTGAAGCAACTAAGTCACATTATATCTACAGTCAGGAACAGAGATCAACCCATGGACTCCACTTTTACATAATATCCCTAGCCTTGGGAACAATGCCACCAACATTTACACATCATTTAACTCAATGAAGACTATTCCCTCACAAATATCAAGACAGGGTAACCTAATGCAGATAACCTCCTATTGAGCCCCCCTTCCTCGGTGATTATAGATTGTGTCAACTTATTAACTAAAATTGACATTACCATATCCCCTAAAGTACTTGGAAGTCCACAATATTTTTTTTAGTAAGTGTGCATAATGGTCATTCAATATCATTAGTGATTTTACTGAGTTATATATAAACATACAGAAGAATTTCCATCTCTTACACAGCACACATGACATAATAACAATGGTCATATTCTTATCAATTATTACGTAATTCAATAATTCAGTCCAAGGACATTGATTTACATGGCAAAAAAGTGGTAATGTTTTTTCAAATATATTCATTTTCACAAAACTAAATTCACAAAAATAAACCACAGGAGACTGAATTTTGAGAAACAAAAAAGAAGTAAACAAATAAAACATTTCACTAGATACCATACCATTCACATTCACAAATGTCAAAAAATGGATGTGAAGAAATTACAAAAACCAATTAGGTCAAGAATAGTTAGGAGCATTGGAAGAGGGAGAAAACAGGGACCAGGACAGGAGCCTACCACAGCGGGCCTCTGAAAGACCACCCAGCAAGTTATCAAAGCAGAGGCTGACACTCATAGCCAAACTTTGGGGCAGAGTGCAGTGAATCTTATGAAATAAGGGAGAGATGAAAGACCTGGAGGGGACAGGAGCTACACAAGGAGAGCAAAAGAACCAAAAAAAAAAAAATTGGACACAGGGATCTTTTCTGAGACTGATACTCCAAACAAGGACCATTCATAGAGATAACCTAGAACCCCTGCTCAGAAGTAGCCCATGGTGGTTCGGTGTCCAAGCGGGTTCCCTGGTAATGGGAACAGAGACTGTGTCTAATATGAACTCCGTGGCTGGCTCTTTGATCACCTTCCCCTGAGGGGTAGGGGAAGCAGCCTTACCAGAGGAAGACAATGCAGCCTGTCCTGATGAGAAGAGAAGGAGGACCTCCACTATCAGTAGACTTGGAGAGGTGCATGGGAGGAGTAGAGGGAGGGAGGGTGGAATTGGGAGGGGATGTGGGAGGGAGCTACAGCTGGGATACAAAGTGAATGAACTATAATTAATAAAAATAAATTATAAAAAGAAAAAACAATGGTTAGGAGCAATACAAGAAAGTTGGAATTGACATTGTCTTGCAGGTTTCTGTTAGTTTGCCTCCATTTTTTTTTTTTGCATGTGATAGTAAATACATAGCAAATGGTATTTGCTCATATTGCCAAAGATTACTTTTGTATTAAACAAAACAAAAATATCAGAAAAAACATTGAATTAAAAAAATCAATTGAGGGCAGGGCAAGATGGCGGTGCCGGGAGGACTCTCATTCTGAGGAGCAGCACAGCAGGATTGGCACAGTGACCAGCAATCAGAACTCACGGCCATAAAACACAAGTGATTGTGTTTCACAGGTGAGAGGATACCCCACAGTGGGGGATTCAATAAGCTTTAACTCACCCAGATAAACCTCGGAAGAGATCCCGGTTCCACCAGGCGCTTGGTCGCCAGCCCAGAGCTACACGCCAGCGTGATCTGCTCAAGGTCCCAGACTGAACTGTGGGCCCACAACACCATAGACTGGATTTCCCAGTCGAGAGATAACCCCACGGAGCAGGAAACAATTGGGACCGACCTCAGGTTACCCAGACATCCCCTGGAAAAGACTCGGGTTCCGCGGGTGCCCCAAGAGCCAGCCCGGACCCAGAGCCGGGACACAGGCGCCTGCAGGGAGCCCTGCCTGCGTGCCTGATTCGCCACCTCAGATAGAACTGTGGGCACCAGGGCACCAGGGCACAAGACTGCGTGTCTCTGGCAGGAGGAAACCCCCAGCGGAGGGCATCAGCAGCTCTAACGCTTAGGACACCCAACACCAAAACACTTCCTGGACTCACGCAGACTCTAGTGCAGGCAGGAGTGCTGTGCTCTGCCACCGTTATTGAGTTCCCCTAGGGCACTGGGACACACAGCTGCATCCTCAGACCTACAAAAGCCAGAGAGCCATTACAGCAGCCCTCAGATACTGTGCCAAGGATCAACCACTTATCCCTAGCTAGACTGTCAAAACTGTGGGAATCCCTGGTCCTTCAAGAGGGCAGCACCCACAGCATCTGGACCAGAGCAGTGCCTGGAGCCGCCATCCCAGACAGAGACACACAGCTTCTGGTCCAGAGTGAGGCACCCAGCCTCCAGACCAGAGCAGTGCCCCCAGGCGCCAACTCAACCTAGGTGCACATTCTCCAGGTCCAGAGCGGAGCAATCAGCCTCTGGCCCAGAGACTTGCTGAGTACACCTCCCACTTTCCTGGACAGAACTGTGTGCCCCAGGATAACAGATTGAGTTTCCCTGTTGGGAGAAAACCCCACAGCTAGGAAATAAGCAGGTTCTTCAAGAGGACTGTACATGGAAATTTAGTGAGCAGCAGCACACTAAATTTATAACAAGAAACCCAGCAGTGGGGCAGCTGTCTTGAGAAATTCTATGGGTAAGAGGAGATTTCCCCCTGCCTAACATAGACCACAGCTACTACTCAGGGCTATAAACCTGAGGTGAGCAGTGGCAACTCCTGAGAAACACTGGTCATACAGTGACCATAACCAAAAAGCAGAGAAGGACTCCTTCAGGAAAAATCATCTTCTGGCCAAGGGGATACTCCCTACCTCAGGACTCCAGGAAGCACAGAAACTAACAGCCAACACCTAAATCAGCCCAATGGGTAGAGGTCAGCGTAAAAGCTCAACCAACAAAAGACAGAGCAATATGGCATCTCCAGAACCCAGCCATCCAGGGGCAAACAGCCCTGAACAATGCAGCATAATAGAAAATCAAGAAGATGACCTTACATCTATGTTGATGAAGAGGATAATAGAGGAAACAAATAAAATACATAAAGAATTAGAGGAAGATAAAACCAAACAGATCATGGCTATCCGTAAAGAAAAGGAGGAAGATAAAGACAAGCAGATTAGGGCGATCCATGAAGAAATACGGGAAGATGCAGCCAAACAGCTTGTGGCCTTCAGAGAAGAAATAATTAAACCACAGAAAGAAATAAAAGAGACAGAGTTGAAGGAACTAAAAGAAAAAGAGGAAAATACAAGCAGACAGGTGAAGGAAGTAAACAAAACAACTCAAGACCTGAAGATAGAACTAGAAAAATTAAAGAAAACACAAATGGAGGAAATAATGGAGAGGAAGAATTTAGGGAAGAAAAGGCATACCTCTGTTATGCTTACAGAGGTAAGCATAACCAACAGAATACAAGAAATGGAAGAAAGAAACTCAGGTGTAGAAGATACAATGGAAGAAATCAATGTATCTGTCAAAGAAAATATTAAATCCAAAAAATTCCTGACACAGACCGTCCAAGAAATCCAAGACAATATGAAAAGACAAAACCTAAGAATAATAGGAATAGAGGAAAAAGAAGACTCCCTTCTCCAAGGCCCAGAAAATATTTTCAACAAAATCATTGAAGAAAATTTCCCCAAGTTAAAGGAGAAGCCAATAAGGATACATGAGGCCTACAGAACACCCAACAAATTTGACCAGAAAAGAAAATCCTCCCGCCACGTAATAATCACAACAGTAAGTATACAGAACAAAGAAAAAATAATAAAAGCTGCAAGGGGAAAAGGCCAAGTAACATATAATGGCAAACCCATTAGAATCACACCTGACTTTTCAACAGAAACTATGAAAGCCAGAAGGGCCTGGACAGATATCATGCAGACCCTAAGAGAACATAGATGTCAACCCAGGCTACTATACCCTGCAAAACTCTCAGTCCTCATAGACGGAGAAAACAAGATATTCAATGACAAAAACAAATTTCAAAAATACCTACAAACAAATCCAGCATTACAGAAGACACTGGAAGGGAAAATACAACCCAAGAAAATTAGCTTCTGTCAAGAAAACATAGGAAATAATTAACCTTAATTATTTAAGCAATAATTAAAGCAACCAAGCACACACACACCTTATGAACACAGCCAACATCAAAATCAAAGGATCTAACAGCCACTGGTCATTAATCTCTCTCAACATCAATCGACTCAATTCTCCAGTAAAAAGTTTAACAGAATGGATACGTAAGCAAAACCCAGCAATCTGTTGCATACAAGAAACACACCTAAGGCACAAAGATAGACATTACCTGAGGATAAAAGGTTGGAAGACGACTTTCCAAGCAAATGGACCCAAGAAACAAGCAGGAGTAGCCATTCTAATACCTGATAAAATAGACTTTCAACCAAAATTAATAAAAAGAGATGAGGAAGGACACTTCATACTCATCAAGGGAAAATTCCACCAGGAAGACATCACAATCCTGAACATCTATGCCCCAAATACAAGAGGACCCACATTTGTAAAAGAAACATTGATAAAATTTAAACCACATATAGATCCCCACACATTAATAGTGAGAGACTTCAACACCCCACTCTCAACAAAGGACAGGTCAACAAAACAGAAATTAAACAAAGAAACAATATCTCTGACAGAGGTCATGAATCAAATGGACCTCACAGACATTTACAGAACTTTACACCCAAAGACAAAAGAATTTACCTTCTTTTCAGCACCTCATGGAACTTTCTCCAAAATAGACCATATAGTTGGTCACAAAGCAAGCCTCAACAGATACAAGAAGACTGAAATAATCCCTTGTATCCTGTCTGATCACCATGGAAACAAGCTGGACTTCAACAACAACAGAAATAGCAAAAAGCCTACACACACATGGAAACTGAACAACTTGTTACTAAATGACAGCTGGGTCAGGGAAGAAATAAAGAAAGAAATTAAAGTCTTCCTAGAACTCAATGAAAATGAAGACACAACATACCCAAGCTTGTGGGACACAATGAAAGCAGTGCTAAGAGGAAAGTTCATAGCACTAAGTGCCTTCAAAAAGAAATTCGAGACAGCTCATTCAAGCAACTTAATGGCCCACTTAAAAACCCTAGAAAAAGAAGAAGCACACACACCAAGAAGGAGTAGAAGGCTGGAAATAATCAAACTCAGGGCTGAAATCAATCAATTAGAAACAAATAAAACAATTCAAAGAATCAATGAAACCAAGAGCTGGTTCTTTGAGAAAATCAACAAGATTGACAAACCCTTAGCCAAGCTAACTAAAAGTCAGAGAGACACCACCCAAATCAACAAAATCAGAAATGAAAAGGGGGACATAACTACAGACACTGAGGAAATCCAAACAATCTTTAGGACTTACTTCAAAAGTCTATACTCAACAAAATTTGAAAAGCTAAATGAAATGGACAATTTTCTTGATCGATTTGACTTACCAAAGCTGAATCAGGACCAGGTAAATCAATTAAATAGTCCTATATCCCTCAAAGAAATAGAAGCAGTCATCAAAAGTCTCCCATCCAAAAAAAGCCCAGGACCAGATGGCTTCAGCGCAGAATTCTACCAGACCTTCAAAGAAGAGCTAACTCCATTTCTCTTCAAACTATTCCACAAAATACAAACAGAAGGAACATTACCAAACTCATTCTATGAAGCCACAATCACCCTGGTACCTAAACCTCACAAAGACTCAACAAAGAAAGAGAATTTCAGGCCAATCTCCCTTATGAACATTGATGCAAAAATACTTAACAAAATACTTGCAAACTGAATCCAAGAACACAACAAAGATATTATCCACTATGACCAAATAAGCTTCATCCCAGGTATGCAGGGGTGGTTCAATATACGGAAATCCATCAATGTGATCCACCATATTAACAAACTGAAAGAAAAAACCACATGATCATCTCCCTAGATGCTGAAAAAGCATTTGACAAAATCCAACATCCATTCATGTTTAAAGTACTGGAAAGATCAGGGATACAAGGCACATATCTAAACATAGTAAAGGCGATATACAGCAAGCCTAGAGCTAACATCAAACTGAAAAGAGAGAAACTTAAAGCAATCCCACTGAAATCAGGGACAAGACAAGGCTGCCCACTCTCTCCATATCTCTTCAACATAGTGCTGGAAGTCCTTGCTAGAGCAATAAGACAGTTGAAGGAGATCAAGGGTATACAGATGGGAAAGGAAGAAATCAAATTATCACTATTTGCAGATGATATGATAGTATACATGAGTGACCCCAAAAACTCTACCAGGGAACTCCTACAGCTGATAAACACCTTCAGCAAAGTGGCCGGATACAAAATTAACTCAAAAAAATCAGTAGAACTCCTGTATACAAAAGACAAAAGGGCTGAGAAAGAAATTAGAGAAACAGCACCATTCACAATAGCCACAAATGACATAAAGTACCTTGGTGTAACCCTAACCAAGCAAGTCAAAGACTTGTATGAAAAAAATTTCAAGTCTCTGAAGAAAGAATTAGAGGAAGATATGAGAAGATGGAAAGATCTCCCATGCTCATGGCTTGGCAGGATTAACATAGTAAAAATGGCCATCTTACCAAAAGCAATCTACAGATTTAATGCAATTCCCATCAAATTGCCAACACAATTCTTTACAGACCTGGAAAGAAAAATTCTCAACTTCGTATGGAATAACAAGAAACCGAGAATTGCTAAAACAATCCTCTACAATAAAAGATCTTCTGGAGGTATCTCCATCCCTGATCTCAAGCTGTACTATAGAGCAACAGTTATAAAAATGGCATGGTACTGGCATAGAAACAGAATGATGGATCAATGGAATCAAACAGAAGACCCAAAAATAAACCCACACACTTACGGACACCTGATTTTTTGACAAAGATGCCAAAACCATACAATGGAAAAAAGATAGCATCTTCAACAAATGGTGCTGGTCCAACTGGATGTCTACATGTAGAAAAATGAAAATTGATCCATACTTATCACAATGCACAAAACTGAAGTCCAAGTGGATCAAAGACCTCAACATAAAACCAGACACATTAAATCAGCTAGAAAAAAAAGTGGGGAATACCCTAGAACTCATTGGTACAGGAGACAACTTCCTGAACAGAACACCAACAGCACAGGCTCTAAGAGCAACAATCAATAAATGGGACCTCATGAAATTGAAAAGCTTCTGTAAAGCAAAGGACACCTTCATCAAAACGAAGCGACTGCCTACAGATTGGGAAAGAATCATCACCAACCCTTTATCTGACAGAGGACTCGCACCTGCTACAGAGGGCCTCTGACAGCCAGAAGAAAACAGGAAACAACCTTGAAACCTGCCACAGAAGGCCTCTGAAAGCTTCTGCAGTATAGACTGTCAAAGCAGATGCTGAGCCTGATGGCCAACTGATGGGCAGAGTGAATGGAATTTTATGTAAGAAGTGGGAAATAGTAAGAGCTGGAGGGGACGGGAACTCCACAAGGAGAGCAACAGAACAAGATAATTTGAACACAGGGAACTTCCCAGAGACTCATCCTCCAACCAAGGACTATTTGTGGAGATGACCTGGAACCCCTGCACAGATGTAGCCCATGGCAGTTCAGTGTCCAAGTGGGTTACATAGTAATGGGAAGAGGGACTGCCTCTGACATAATCTGATTGGCCTGCTCTTTGATCACTTCCCCCTGAGGGGGGAGCAGCCTTACCAGGCCACAGTAGAGGACAATGCAGCCACTTTTGATGAGAACTGATAGACTAAGATGAGAAAGAAGAGGAGAACCTCCCCTATCAGTGGACTTGGGGAGTGGCATGCATGCAGAAAGTGGAGGGATGGTGGGATCAGGAGGGGAGGAGGGAGGGGCTTATGCGGTGATACAAAATGAATAAAGTGTAATTAATAAAAAATTTAAAAAAATCAATTGAAAGTTTACTCTGGTAAAACACTATTTTGTTTCACTTTACTAATGTATTATAGTGTTTAATTTATTTAGGACATACATAAGCTCTGATGATATTCCATCCTAAATCTCAGTGGTTCAAGACAAAGCTTATATTCTTAGCAGTTTTTAATTTTACTTTTGAAATTATAATGTAATAAACAACATTTCTCCCTTCCCTTTTAATCCCTCCAAACCCCCATTATGCTTTTCCCTGATCTCCTTCAAATTCAGACTTTGTTTTCATGAATGATTATACATGTATACATATATACACACATGCATATATATTCCTAAACCTAACCCACTCAGTCTACATAATGTTTCTCGTATGTACGTTTTCCAGCTGACAATTCGGTATCAGGCAACAAATAGATGAAAACAATCTCTCTTGGGCTTTCAGCTTTTCTCAGTTGACTGTGGTTCTTTCTGCAGCTTGGAGGCCTCCTGCAGTGCAAAGTCCCTGTAGACTATGGGCTCTCTAAAGTGCCAAACTCAATGTACTGGCCCAGTGGTTCAGGCTATTTCAGACTGGCAACTGTGCCCTTCATCCTCAATATGTGACCCTTCTCACTCTCAGAGGTGCAAGGAGAGGTGGAAGATCCTGAGGACTGTTCACCCAAATTTACTGCACCGGCCACCGCAAGGAAAATGGAAACCCTTACTGAACGAACATCACTGCTGGGTGAATTAGTTTATCAGAATGTTTCCAAAGCCCATTCAAACAAACAGCTCAAGGTCTCAAATATTCTCTTTCCTAGAAATTGCTTTCCAAAGTCACACTCAAAAGTTAATACTGTATTAACAGTTTGCTCTAAAACTAAACTCTTTATATTTTAAGAACATCATGTTTTTAGTTGTGATTATTTGTCAACGCAAAATATGTGCCTTTTTAAAATAAAGTATTATATGTTGTTAAGGATTCTATTCTGAATTGTGACACCAAAGTTTATATTTTTTTCTACTAATAGATTTTCTAAAAACTATGCAAAATTTCATTGCGAAGATTAATGTGTCAGTCTCCATCTAGTGTCCCTAGATGAAAAATGTCCTAAGAATGTGTAACTATGACCTTATTTGGAAAAATTTCATTACAGCTGTGATAAATATAGATCTCAAGGTGAAATTATTGCAGTTTATGGTCAGCTTTATATGCAAAGGTGATGTGAAGAGAGTGGTAGAAACTGGACTTACTATATAAGAACAGACAACAAAACTAACCGCCTCTGTCAGAAGCAGGGATTAACAAAGGTGATTTCTTTCTAGCATCTTTGGTCAGAGTGTTTCTTATTTGATAGTTTGATCATAGATTTCTGGCTTTCAGAATTGCATAGAATAGCTTTTTTTTTTTTTAAATATTTTCAGTTGATCAGATTAGTGGTCATTTACTACGACAAACTTCAGAGCTTCCTAGAGTCTTCTGGAAGGTATTTGTCCAAGAAATGGTTTCTTGGAAGATCTTTGAAGAGCTGTGCTGTGTGTGGAATCACACACACTGGAGGGATTCTTAGCATCTTTTATTTAAGGAATATCAGTTCCCAGTCATGACACTCACTGACTATATTATCCTTAAATATTTTTCTGTTTTGTAAGCACAATGATGAAATTGCTCTTGTGGCTTTCAAAGATTTTACATTAGAGAAGTCCTTTCTCCTATACTTCCTAGGAAAATGTGATGAAAAGTTCCAAGATAATAGTTCATACATGAACTTAATAAATACAACAACTAAAACCCCAACGTTAATATTATTCACAAAGAAAACAGCGCAGGTGGGAATCACTTTCTTTAGGATTAGTGGTTTTCTATACTATAGCAAGTTAGCAAGTATCATTCCCGTAGATCTTTCACTTTTCCAAACAACTTTAAAACCTTAATAAGTATAAGAGATGAGCCAACAAGACATGAATATGTCATAGAGAATTTTTCTCACTTAAAAAAAAAACACATAGGAACTTTTCTTATAATTCTTAGAAATTGGACATTGTCTGGTGATTTTGTTGTTGTTGTTGTTGTTATTGTTTTGATTTTTTGTGCTTTTTTTTTAAAAATAGGTTTTCTTTATATAGCCCCAGATGTCCTAGACTCTCTTTGTAGACCAGGCTGGCCTCTGCCTCCCTGAGTTACTTGGATTAAAGGCTTGCACCATCAATTTGACTGTCTGGTGATCTTAATTTCAGATTTAAGCAGGATGGGTTTCCAGTGTTACACTGGCTTGACGAACCTTGATTGTTTGGATGATGTAAGCCAAGCAGGATTTGTTGCAGTGGGCCAGTGAGTGCCTTTGAGCTGGCTCGCCATTTTGCTCAGCTACGAATGCTGTACCTAGGAGCGGCACAGCCCCAGGTCCTTTGTCTCTAGATTGCTTCTTGTTGCCGTGCCTTCTCGTGATTGTCATTGCTATATCCCTCATCTATCTGGCATGGTGTGATTGGGCATGTGGGGAGACCCTCACTGCCTATAGTCTGGTGTGACTGTTTCCTGGGTGGCAGCCCACTCATCTGAGCAATTTTTCTGCAGATCAATATAGAGATGAACTTTCATCAAATAATATTTTGTTTAGATGAATTCATGGTTTTACAGTGTTATCAGTTAATTTAAATACTTCCTCCCCCCAGTGGCTCTGATGTAGAGAATCTGGAGGTACAATTTAAAGTTCAGAAAGGCAACACTCAATATGTGAGCTAGGGACTTTTTGAGGTATGGGAGCAAGAACGATAGCCCAGATTAGTACTAGTTGACATGATTCTCTTGCTGAAGCTGGGCTGGTGATCAGGATAATTAATTTCGTGTGCCCATTTTGGTCTCATATAATTTAATAAAATTGTTAATGAACAGATGTGCACCTTGAGGATTTAAAGTAGGAATGGCTGATTGTTTTATATATAAAAGTTTAGATTTGTAATTCTTTTAAGATTTTTACAAGGTTACTTTTTAAGATAATTGATTCTTTCTTTATAACCACAAATTACAGCCTGCCAGTAAAAAGAAACTGGCTCTGAAATTATGTTGCTTGCTTACACTTTGTTAATCTAAAACAAATTGCTTAATTATAATGTGTGTGGGTTCTTCAGAATAATTTGTTTTTCACATTTTTCACCCATAATATGTAAAACATTTGATCATGTGAGGGTATTGGGGAAAATGTTTTTTCTATGTATTCTCATTGTAATTGCTCGCTTATGTATGTATGTATGTATGTATGCATTCATGTGTGTGAAGTTATTGAAGCTTGTTGGAACTTGCTCATTGGAATTTGTCTTCATCCATCGTGTATGTGTGTGTGTGTGTGTGTGTGTGTGTGTGTGTGTGGTCTTTCTTTCTTTTTCTTTCCTTTTCACTAACTACAATCAGGAGCAGCCTCTGTTGGTCATGATCAGTTCCAGCATGGAGAATCAAGCTTTTTACCCTCAGAAAAATGGCTTCTGGGTGACCAATCACCCAACAGCACTGACCTCCAATTGCCATTTACACACTACTGGCCCCCAGTTCCTGATCTACACCTCACTCATTTTACACTGTGGTGTGGAAGCTTGCCTTCAGCATTTGGAGAAGCCAATACCCATCAGTGACCTGAGACCCCCTACTGTGGTCTTGAGATCTGAGAGCAGAGAATAGTTATGCCCTTCCTTTCAGGTCTGACACTAACATTTGCAACACCCCAAAAGTGGAGAGCAAATGGGGGTTCAAAGCCTTTCTATCTAATTATTTTTAAGCTAGAGGTTAACACATCAAACTTTCTTTGAATTTTCCTGGCACTTTCTTCTCTCCGTGGTACAAAGAGCTGTGTTGAACTGTTTTAAAGGCTTAGTGGGACCCAGACAAGTGGTCATCATTAGAGTTTGTTTTCTGCAACTGTCTTCTCATCAACCAGGAGCCTACAAAATCTTTTCCCAATGTTCACTTCTGGTTCTTTCTCCTCTAACTTTCTATTCTTTTTTTTAGTTAGTGTTCTTAATTAACTTTTTGTGCCTTCCTTATCTTCTGTCCAGAAAAAACATGATCACTGAGACCACACAGATCTGTTCCACTGATATGCTGAAGCTGAAGAAGACCTGTTGTTACTCTGTTTTGTGGTGGATGGTTTCATCTGTTTGTCTGTTGCTTAATCGTGCAATTTCTCTCTTTTTAATTGAGAAAGTGACTGGAAAGACTAAGTCCCCACCAATGATTCTCAGTTGTCTGTATTTCATGCATTTCATCTGTGGACTAAGGATAAAAAATAGTTTTTCTCTTATAGAATTAGGATATAGATAGATAGATAGATAGATAGATAGATAGATAGATAGATATAGATAGATATAGTATATGTATACCTTAATATATTCAATATCTAAATATAAATTATGTGAATATTCATGCACACACAAACATACTTATTGGACCATGAGATTTTTATTGCCCACCTTTTTCTTTCTTTTTCTATTGTAATTATTTTTCTCTGCAAGGTGCTGCTTGCCAGTTCTTTACATACAAATTTCAGATGATTAATTCTTCCCTCTGGTGGTTTAATAGCTCTCTTTCCAATGACTTGTGTACAGCCATGTGATACAAGGATCCGTACTTGTTTCTATTGAGTATGTTGTATACTATAAATGCTGGTTCAATTTTGAACCATTATGTTTCAGCTTATTCAGAAGTTTCTGTATGTTTGTTTACTACGGCATTCTACACAAGTTTTTCTTGGGTTTTCAGAACACATTTTGGATGAGAAAAAAAAACAAACCAACATGTGGTGGGAGGTGCCATTAGTCAGAATTGTAATCACATCAGAAATATTCTGACAGACTGCTATTTGGGGGAAGGCCGAGAACTAAAAAGTAGCAGAGAACTATATTACTCCTCAGCACAATAATGGGCACTTACATTTCTCCTTTGAAGAGTGCAGTATTATGTAATAGCTAGAAAAACATTTAAAATATCTTTAAACAGAATCCCAGAAGTTAACTTCATTAAAAGTTTCAAAAGAAGGAATAACTTACCCATAAAACATACTTTGTTAGCAACATAGTTACCTTGTCATCCTTCTTTAGATTAAGTGAGTAGTCATATATATTTATCAACCTTGGAAAAACCTCATTAAAATTACCTTGTAGTTCAAAGTTATAGAGAAAGACAAATCATATGCTATTAGTCATAGAAGACACATCTCGGCATTATAGCAAAGAAATTTCATTATAATGCATAGCGTTTATTAATCTAGTTTCTTACTTTATTATTTTCGTGGATGTTGTATGTCATTACAGTTGTTTTTTGGCAAAATTGGGTAGTTTAGGGGTAGTGTAGTTACAAATTAAGAAAACAATACCAAGAGATTCAGTAAGATTCCATTTTAGAACTCTATTTTTCATTCCACAAAACAATATATTAACATCTAGAACATGCCTTATTATAATTTCTAAAGCTTTTCATCTTTTAGCTTTTAATTTCCTCAGAGTATAAACAAATAATAAAAGGATAGATGATGGCTTCTGAATTCTCCTGGTGAAAAAAGGAACACTAGAAGATAGTGTCTTGAATTAAAACTGTAAGTAAAATTTACTAATGTCCACTTGTCTGGCTGTTTTGGTGATTTTGAGCCATGCATATAGTCTGTGTTCTAATATTCTCATGCATAAAAAGTGACTGAGTGACTTAAGTTAATGAGTAAAACAAGTTAAGCTCATGAGACAGGAGGTACAAGGACTGGTGGCAAATTTAAGTCACTGGACCACCAGAAGTAAGAATTAAACACATGAAATGATGAATAGGAAAAGACAGAGAAAGTTGCCAAGTTGAAATCTCCTAACCCTTGGAGTCTTGGCAAACATTACTTACAGTTGCAAAGCTCCTATCTGCTTCTGAGGTCTAATGACACACTCATTGCTCTTCTAACCTCACATACTGTCTGTCGTCCTTATTTGTCTTTTGAGTTTCTGATTGTTTTCTGTTTCTTTCTGTCTTTTATTTTGGTCTTTTAAGCTCAATGTCAATTATGTTTTTAAAATTTGAAACAGTATTTTAACACTTTTCAATATATTGACATTCCCATTTGACCAAGCTCTTTCTGAAGAACATTAACACACCATCTTAATAAAAAAAAAAAGGATACATGAAAAAGTTGATAAAATTTAATACATTTAATGAAGAATTGGCCATCATCAATTGATATATAAGGGAGTGAGAAAATAAACCTCAAAATGCAGGGTTCATGTCCCCAAAATGTATGTGAAATATACATTATATAATGTATATTAAATTTCCCATTGAACCAATAAGGCAAACAATAGAAAAAAATGCAAAGAATAGAAAAAGCTTCAAAATATGAAGTTCCAGTGCCTTGTAGCCAAAATATTGCATTACCTCATTCATAATGAGATAACTTCAAATTACAATGAAATAGGGGAGTTCATTTGCCTGATTTACTGACCATCAAAATATCTATGAGCAAATGTTGATATAAGTGGAGCAATAGGACCTCACATATATTGATCACGTTACTTCTTTTGAAATGCTCACCATGAGGAAGGCCAACTTCTGTTTAAGAAGTATTCAGTCATTTTGAAAAGCAGTTTGAGTCATCAACTTAAGCTTTTTGTCATAAATACCCATCATTTCCACCTCAAATAATAGAGAGAAACAGTTGCAAATATGCACAGGAAGTAATGTCCCAGTTTATTTCAAGCTACATCCTGTTTTGCAGACTTAAATTGACAACCCAATTTCATTTTAAACCGGACCAATATAAGAATCTTATAGTTACACCATGGCTTTTGCAAAGCAGTGTAAGAGAACAAATGGTGTTTGCATGCAAAAATATTGTGTATGATAACACAGTTGCCCCAGGAATCCTAACAAGAATGCACAGAGCAAAGCTGAGTTATGAAACCAGTCCTGGTGAGGCCTGATAGGCTAGGGTCAAATAGAAGGGGAGGAAGACCTCATTCAGTGGACTAGGAGAGGGGAATAAGGGAGAGTGGGATTCGGAGAAGAAGAGGGAGGAGCACACAGCCGGGATACAAATTGAATAAATTGTCCTAGATGATAATAATAATTAAAAAAAAAACTAAATCATATTACCTTAGGATATGTACAAAAATAATACATCTCTAATAAAAACAAAGAAATAATTACAAAGGTCAGAACAGTGGTTAACTCCAATGCAGACCTTAGTTACTAAAATTAAGAAGACACAAAAAGTGGGAGGAGGCAGAGGGAAAGCCTATTGTACCATTTAGTTTGTTTCTTAGCATAAGTAGTTCTTTAACTTCTCCTCATTACAATTAATCCTAATACGAATAAGAATGAGGTACATATCCTCCAAATATGACTTTCCAGTGAGAAAGCTTACAGGTAGCCCCTTCCTTTGGAATCTGAGCTGCCCATCACACACAAAGTATGATGATGATGATGCTGTGTGACTTCTCATCTACATCGTTAGAACTCCTCTGCTGCTTTATTTGTTCTTGTAGTCGTTTATACATTCAATATTAATTCCTTTGTCAGACGTGTAGCCAGGCAAAGATTTTCTTCCATTCTGTGAGCTTCTTTTTTACCCAGCTGATTTGTCCTTAGCTATGCAGGAGCCCTTTAGTTTTATGAGCCCCTGCTTGTCAATTGTCGGCCTCAATTGTTGGGCAAATGGTGTTCTATTCAGAAAGTCCTATCCTATCACTGTATTCTATAGGATACTGCCTAAGTTCTTTCAGTGTCTCAGGTTTCACATTTAGGTCTTTGACTCACTTGGAATTGGTTTCATGAAAAGTGATAGGTATTAATCTAATATAATTCTTCCACATGTGAACATCCAGTTTCCTGGCACCATTTGTTGAAGATGCTCTCTTTTTCAGTCTATGTTCTTTACATCCTCACCAAGTATTAGGTGAGTGCAGTGTTGCATAGTTAGGTTTGGGTCTTCAATATTTTTGAAGTGAGAATTCTGGTCCAACCCTGGACTTTGACAGTAGATGTGGAGGTTGGGGAGAATGAATGGAGGGCATAATTAGACAATCTCCACCCATCCAAATAATGGCAAAGGATGTGTAGATTCTGACTGGGTGGAAGAGCTGGATGGTGGTCTGGAAGTTGTAGGTGGTGGAGAGTCAAGGAGGGTCCTGACAGAATGCTAAAAGTTGGGACTAAAGCAGACAGGAATAGCCAGAATAGGCTGAAGCACTAATGTATTACCCTGTGCTAAATATGGGGGCATGGGGAGAGTATTTGGAGGTGAGGCTAAGACACTCACCCAGCTGGACACTGGGGAAAGTTGTATCAGATCTACCTTGATAGAGAAGTTGCATGTCCCTTTTTAAATTTCATTTAATCATAATTAATAATCCCTTTTCTCTGTCAAATCCTTCCCATATTCCACCCCAATTCACTCTCAAATTAATAGCTTCTTCACTTTATTATTCTCTCTCTCTCTCTCTCTCACCAAACAATATATAAATCTGAGTCCATTTCAGCATTGCTTCCACGTATATACTTTCAGGACTGACCAGTTTGTACTGGATAATCAATTAGGGTCTCTTCCCTTGGAAAAACTTAATCTCCATTTCTTTGTACTCATTAATTACCTGTAGTCCTTTTACTAGAGATGAGACTCCATAAGATTTCTTTCATCTACAGCATACCTATTGGTATTGTCATTATTTAGGTCTTGGTTAGGTGACATACTGTTGGGGTCACAAGGGTGTAACTTCTCTATCATTTCTAGAAGTCATGATCTCATAGCAGACTTCCTGATCCTTTGGTTCCTCTTCTAAATTCATCCAAAATGCAAACATATTATTCATTTCTAAAACAAATTGTTTTGTTAAATTAATATTTCTTTAAAGCATGGCTAAACCTGACTCAGATTCATAATCTCTATTTCATTAATTTAATGAGATAGACTCTAGCTTTCATCTGTGTACTTCATCCCTTGACTCACGAATTCTTTTTTTAATTTTAATTTTTTATATTAATTACAGTTTATTCACTTTGTATCCAGCCTGGAGCCCCCACCCTTTTTCCTTCCCAATCCCACACTACATCCCTCATCTCCTCACATGCCCCTCTCCAAGTTCACTTATAAGGGAGGTGTTCCTCCCCTTCCATCTGACTTTAGACTATCAGGTCTCATCAGGACTGGCTACATTGTCTTTATCTGTCTCCCCCTCAGGGGTGGGTGATCAAAGAGCTAGCCACTGAGTTCATGTCAAAAACAGTTCTTGTTCCCTTTACTAGGGTACCCATTTTGAGACTAGGCTGCCATGGTCTACATCTGTGCAGGGGACTAGGTTATCTCCATGCATGGTCCTTGGTTGGAGTATCAGTCTCAGAAAAGACCTCTTTGCCCAGATATTTTGGTTCTGTTACTCTCCTTGTGGAGCTCCTGTCCTTTCCAGGTCTTACTATCCCCCCCTTCTTTCATGAGATTCCCTAATTTCTGCTCAAAGTTTGGTTATGAGTCTCATCATCTGCTTTGATACAATGCTGGGTAGAATATTTCTGAGGCTCTCTATGGTAGGCTCCTGTCCTGTTTCATGTTTTTTTCTTCTGCCAATGTCCATCCCATTTGCCTTTCTGAATGAGGATTAAGCATCTTACCCACGGTCCTCCTCCTTGCTTAGCTTGTTTAGGTGTACAGATTTTAGTATGTTGATCCTATAGTACATATCTAGTATCCACTTATAAACGAGTATATGCCATGTGTCTTTCTGCTTCTGGTATACCTCATGCAGGATGATCTTTTCTAGATCCCACGATTGCCTACAAGTTTCATGATTTCCTTATTTTTAATTGCTGTGTAGTATTCCATTGTGTAAATGTACCACAATTTCGGCATCCATTCCTCAGTTAAGGGACATCTGGGTTGTTTCCAGGTTCTGGCTATTACGAATAAATCTGCTACTAACATGGTTGAGCTAATATCCTTGTTTTGTATTTGATTAGATTTGGAGTGGTATAGCTGAATCTTGAAGAAGCCTATTCCTAATTGTCTGAGAAAGTGCCAGATTGATTTCCAAAGTGGTTGTACAAGTAGACATTCCCACAAGCAATGCAGGAGGGTTCCCCTTTCTCCACATCCTCTCCAGCATGTGTTGTCACTTGAGTTTTTTATCTTAGCCATTCTTATGGGTGTAAGGTGAAATCTAGGGTTCCTTTGATTTGCATTTCTCTGATGACTAAGGATATTACGCATTTTTTTAGTGTTTCTCTGCCATTTGATATTCCTCAATTGAGAATTCTCTGTTCAGCTCTGTACCCCACTTTTTTGATTGGATTGCATGATTTGTTGCTTTTTAACTTCTTTAGTTCTTTATACATTCTGGATATTAGCCCTCTGTCAGATATAGGGTGGGTGAAGATCCTTTCCCAATCTGTAGGCAATTGTTTTGTTTGGATGACAGTGTCCTTTGCTTCACAGAGGATTTTCACTTTCATGAGGTCCCATTTATTGATGCTCTTAGAGCCTGTGCTCTTGGTGCTCTGTTCAGGAAATTGTCTCCTGTGCGAATGAGTTCTAGGCTCTTCCCCACTTTTTCTTCTAATCAATTTAGAGTATCTGGTTTTATGTTGAGGTCTTTGATCCACGTGGACTTTAGTTTTGTGCAGGGTGATAAATGTGGATCTATTTTCATTTTTCTGCATGTAGACATCCATTTAGACCAGCACCATTTGTTGAAGATGCTATCTTTTTTCCATTGAATGGTTTTGGCTTCTTTGTCAAAAATCAAGTATCCATAGGTGTGTGGGTTTATTTCTGAGTCTTCTATTCAGTTCCATTGATCCTCCTTTCTGTTTCTATGTCAATACCATGCAGTTTTTATTACTATTGTTCTATAGTACAGCTTGAGATCGGGGATGGAGATACCTCCAGATGATCTGTTGTTGTACAGGATTGTTTTGGAGATTCTGGGTTTTTTGTTTCTCCATATGAAGCTGAGAATCTTTCTTTCAAGGTCTGTAAAGAATTGAGTTGGTATTTTAATGGGAATTGCTTTGAATCTATAGATTGCTTTTGGCAGGATGGCCATTTTTCACTATGTTAATCCTACTGATCCATGAGCATAAGAGATCTTTCCATCTTCTGATATCTTCTTCAATTTCTTTCTTTAGAGAATTTAAGTTTTGTTGTTGTTGTTGTTGTTTGTTTTTTCTTTTTCCAAATAGGTCTTTCACTTGATTGGTTAGAGTCACATCAAGTACTTTATGTTATTAGTGACTACTGTGAAGGGTGTTGTTTCCCTAATTTCTTTCTCGGCCCTTTTGTCTTTGGTATAGAGGAGGTAGGGCTAATGATTTTTTTTAAGTTAATTTTGTATCCGGCCACTTTGCTGAAGATGTTTATCAGCTGAAGGAGTTTTCTGGCTGAATTTTGGGGGTCACTCATTTATACTATCATATCATCTGTAAATAGTGATACTTTGAGTTCTTCCTTTCTGATTTGTATCCCCTTGATCTCCTTTAGTTTTCTTATTGCTCTAGCTAGGACTTCAAGAACTATGTTAAAGAGGTATGGGATGAGTGGGCAGCCTTGTCTTGTCCCTGATTTCAGTGAGATTGATTTAAGTTTCTCTCCATTTAGTTTGATGTTGACTATAAGCTTGCTGTATATTGTCTTTACTTTAAGTATATGCCTTTTATCCTTGATCTCCCCAAGATTTTACACGTGAATTGGTGTTGGATTATATCAAATGCTTTCTCGGCATCTAAGGACATGATCATGTGTTTGTTTTTCCTTCGATTTCTTTGTATGGTTGATCACATTGATGCATTTCCTTATATTGACCCACCCCTACATGCCTTGGATAAAGCCTTCTTGATCATGGTGGATAATATCTTTTATGTGTTTTTGGATTTGTTTTGCAAGTATTTTATTAAGTGTTTATGCATCAATGTTCATAAGAAGAGATAGGTCTGAAGTTCTCTTTTTTTGGTTGGGTCTTTGTGTGGTTTAGGTATCAAGTGGACTGTGGCTTCATAGAATGAGTTTGGTAATGTTCCTTCTGTTTCTATTTTGTGGAATAGTTTGAAGTGAATTGGAGTTAGCTCTTCTTTGAAGGCCTGCCTGGTAGAAATCTGTGCTGAAACCATTTGGCCCTGGACTGTTTTTTGGAAGGGAGACTTTTGATGACTGCTTGTATTTTCTTGGGGGGGGGGGGGGGGGGGATATATTCAGGCTATTTACATGATCTTGATTTAATTTTGGTAAATGGACTCTATCAAGAAAATTTTCCATATCATTTAGATTTCCTCTCTAACAGCTGTTTGGCTGCATCTTCCAGTATTTCTCTACGGATGGCCATAATCTATTTGCCTTTTTCTTTCTATATCTCTTTATGGATGGCCATAATCTGTTCGACTTTATCTTTCTCTAATTCTTTATGCATTTTATTTGTTTCCTCTTTTATCCTCTTCATAAACATATATGTAAGGTCATCTTCTTGAATTTCATTTATGCTGGGGTGTCCATGGCTCCTTGCCCCTCGATAACTGAGTTCTGGAGATGCCATAATGCTCTATCTTTTGTTAGTTGAGCTTTTACGCTAGCCTATACCCATTGGGCTATCTTAGGTTTTGGCTCTAAGTTCCTAATGCTTCCTGGAATCCTGGGGTGGGGAGAATCCCCTTGGAAGAAAGATGATTTTTCCTGAAGGAGGCCTCCTCAGGTCTTTGGGGATGGTCACTGAATGGCCGGTGTTTTCCATGAATTGCCACAGCTCACCTCAGGCATATAGACCTGAGCGGTTAATGTGGTCTTTGTTAGTAAGGGGGGCTCACTTCTCACCCAGAGAAGTCCTGGAGACAGCTGCCTTGCTGCTAGGTTTCTTGCTCTGAATTTAGTAAGCTGCTGCTGCTGTTCTCACACTGTTTTCTAGGCACAGCCCTCTTGAAGAACCTGGGAGCCCTGCAATTTGTTCAATTTAGTTAGGGATAACAGGTTGCCCCTTGGAGCAGTATCTGGGGGCTGATCTCAGGGATCTCAGGTTTCTTTTGGTCTGAGATTGAAGCTCTGTGCCCCAGTACCCAAGCGGCAATAAGTGGCAGGTAAGCACAGCTCTCATGCATGATGCAGGAGGCTAGAGCCTGGAGCCTGTGGGGACCCAGAAACTTTTCCAGAGCTGGGTGTCCTGAGGTCAGATCTGATGCTTCCCCCCACTGTGGGGTTTCCTCCCAACAGGGAGACTCAGTCTGTGGTGTTTTGGGGTCCTTAAGTTCCATCTGGGGTGGTACATAGAGCACACAGGCACATGTGAGTGGTGGCTCCAAACTAGTGACTGTGTGCCTGCAGGAACCCGGGAACTTTTCCAGAAAACTTTTCTGTGTGTGTGTGTGGGGGGGGGGATAGCTGAGTGCTCTAAGCTTGGACCTGCTGTTTCCTCACTATGGGATTTCCTCCTAACAGGGAATTCCAGTCTCTGGTTCCCTGGGGCCCACAGTTCTGTCTGGGATGGTGAGTCAGGCAGGCAGCTGGTGGTTGTGTGCTCTGCTCTGGGCTGGTGTTTGTGTGCCTGCTGGTCCATGGGACCTTTTCCAGGGATTGACTGGGTGACCTGAGGTCAGTCTCGTTTGCTTCCATCACTGTGGATTTTTCTCTAGACTGGAAATCCCAGTCTCTGGTGTTTTGGTGCCCATAGTTCAGCCTGGGAGGTAATCAGGACAGGTAAGCATGTTGCTCTGGTCTGGCTACCGACTGCCTGCCAGGACCTGGGAGCTCTTCCGTGTTTTAGTTGGGATACCTGAAAATGGACCTGACTGATTCCTACACCATGGGGTTTCTTCTCACCTGGGAAACACAATTGCTGGTGTTTTAGGGCCCAGAGTTCAGTCTCTTGGTTGCTGTGCTGATGCTGCTGTCCTGCCCCTCAGACACTGTGTCCTCCCCATGCCACCATCTTGGATCTTCCTCAAAATGCCCACTTTTGACCTTCAAATTTGCTTTGGTTGTTTCAGGTTGTAGGAATGCCCATATCATTTCTGAAACCTGCTTTTCTATTTCCATAAACACCCCTGCTGGGATTTTGATTGTGGCTGCATTGACTCTGTAGATCTGATCAAGAAGAATGGCTATCTTAAACAGCATTGCATCCTCCTAATAAAGAATGATGTATTTAATCAGTCACTTATGTCTTTAAACATTTCTCTCAGCAATAGAGATTATTCTCCAAATTTTTTTGTTAGGAGTTATTCAAGATACTGTATTATATGTGTTATGGTAGTGATTTAAAAAATATATAGATTCTTAACTCTAATCTTGATATCAAGAACTAATGTTTTTGTGGGGGCAGCCTTACCAAGCCATGGAGGAAGACAATTCAGACAGTCCTAATGAGATCTGATAGACTAGGATCAGATGGAAGGGGAGGAGGACCTCCCCTATCAGTGGACTAGGAGAAGGGCATGGGAGGAGATGAAGGAGGAAGGGAAGGGAGGATGGAGGGGGGTACAGCTGGGATACAAAATTAATGAGTTTTAATAAATAAAAAAATATATTAAAAAACACAAATGTTTACCCGTCCCATGCACATGCTCCATTTTTCCAACCTTGTAAGCGCAATGTACTTTAAAATATGCATTATTGCTTCAGCATGACTAGGAAATTTTTATGCCGAGGAAAGCAATAGAGACTTTCTAGACATTTAATTGAATTTGTGGAATGACTGAAGTATTACATTCTGATATTATGTATCAGGGAAACAAAAGTCCTCCCCTCGTGGGTACTTCATCACAGTGAGGGTGGCCCATATCTGAAAACTTTTAATATGCGAAACCCTGTATTTTTCCATTAACTGAGAGTCCCCATTTACCCTTCATATTATCTATAAGGAAATACTTTATTAAAATACATTTAGTAGTATAAAGTAGATCATTGAGCGTTACCTACCTTAATAGAAAAATAACTGCTTTTAAGCATACTTCTGTGGTTTGAAACTACACATTTAAAACCAATCAACTGAAAGAGTAATTAGAACTCATTCTTATCTTTTCACCGAAGCATGGAAAATAATGTAAGTGTGCTTTAGGATCTTATTAGCTTATTTCTAATTTTAATATTTGCCATTTTAAAGATTTTTTTTTCTCCTTCGCACTTCCATGGCTGTGACTAATACCACACCATAACGTAGCTATTACTTTGCATATCTGTCCCCTGAGCTCTTCAGTCTTGCTCAACTTTATTGTCCCTGTTTTTACCATGAAGCCTTAGAGGTGGGAGGTATAGTTCGGTAAAAACTGACTGTGTATATATTCCTTTTAATGACTCTTGTTGCAGTTTCTCTGGTTGATATTTTATTACATTTTTTAAAAAAGCCTAAAATTCCATTATATTGAAAGTTCTGAAATTGTAGATGACTGGAGGCAGACGTTTAATAAAAATGCATTTTATGCAAAGGCCCTGTGGAGGTTAGGGTTGGGTCTAGAATTTGCTCATCACCAGCCTCTCTGTGCCCTGCCAGCCACTTACTCCTTGGTTCTTCTGGGTTCACAGACATTACGCTGGCCCTGCCACCTCTACACGCAGAACTTGGATTTGCTGTTTTGTATTGGAGGCACACTATCCAACCTCACATTCTGTATATTAGGATCTCAGTTCCTGAGACTCGTAGCTCCATGAAGACTTGTTACCCGTCCTATCTCCTATTTTACGCTTGCTTGTTTATTTATGCAATTATTCGTGATGGCTGGCCTTGACTCATCATGTTCCTCTGATGTTCCTTCCTCTGAGAAGGCACACAGTTATGTCAATGTATAATCTGAAACCTACCTTCCAGAAATAAAAAATAATGAAAATGGAATTGTAAAATGCATAAAAGATGTGAAGGACTCAAATATTAATTCTATGAGGATTACGTAAAGAAATGTGAGACAATAAATGAAACATCTCATTTGTCCTGAGTCATTTGTAGTGACTCATTATAGACCAGCCTCTTTCATAAATGTCTCTGTTGCAAATGTAGACGTACATATAGATACATATCTGTTGTGAGAACAAGATAGGATCTAATGGATCATTTGTAAAAGCAGCTATGAGCAAGGAATCTATCTCATGTTTAATGTCTTTCATTCTTGTATGCACTTGAATACCAGAATTAAGCCATGGGGAAGCTCAGCTGTCCTCTGAGTCCTTTTATTATTTTTATGGTGCATTTGTCTGTCTATATAAGGAGTATTGTCTTCCCTATTCTTTTTATATTATATATATGATATAATATATATTATTTATTTGTTATTCACTTTACATCCTGACCATAGCCCCCTCCTGCCTCATCTCATGGCCCCACCCTCCTTCCCCTCATCTCTTCCTCTACTCTTCAGAAAAAGTATCCACCCAAGCATATCATGTCACATCAGGACTGAGCACTTCCTCTTCTCCTATTGCCTGGCAAGACAGCCCCGCCAGGGGAAAGTGATCTGAAAGCAGGCAACATAGTCAATGTCAGAGAGAACACCTGCTCCCCTTACTGGGAGCCCTCATTAAGATCAAGTTGCTCATTAGCTACATCTGTGAAGGGAGCCTAGGTCCTGTTCATGCATGACCCTTAATTGGTGCTTCAGTCTCCACAATCCCCCATGGGCCCTGATCAGTTCACCCTGTTGGTCTTCTTGTGGAGCTCCTGTCCCCTCCCTTCTATCCTTTCCCTCACTTTTCCACAAGGCTCTCTGAGTTCTACCCAATGTTTGACCATGAGTTTCAGCATCTGTTTCAATCCGCTGCTGAGTGGAGCTTTTCAGAGGACAGCTATGTCAAGCATAGCAGGATATCATTAATAGTGCCAAGGGTTGGCTCTCTCCCATGGGTCTCAAGTTGGGCCAGGCATTGGATGGATAGTTCATCAATCTCTGCTCTATCTTTATCCTTGCATATTTTGTAGGCAACGTGAATTTTGTTTCAAAGTTGTGGGTGGGTTGGTGTTCCCCTAACCTCCTGTCTGGTTAGAGGATAGTCTCCTCAGTCTCCATGACCCACACAACTAAGAGTCTCAGCTAGAATCATTCCATACCCTCCTAGGAGCCTACCCTGCCCTAGGTCTCTAGCTTGCCTCAGAAACACCTCCATCCATGGTTTCTCTTCTCTCTGAAAGCCCTCTGTCTCCCCAACACACATCTGATCCCACACTCCCTCTTCTATGCTGTTCCCTCTCTTCATCCACTTCTGCTGTCTCTTCTATTTCTTCTTCTGAGGGCAATTCTAGAATCCTTTCCTGGGCCCTCCTTCTTACTTAGCTTCTATAAGCAGCTATTGTCCATACAGTAAACAATAACCATACTACAATTGACAGACCCAAGGAAGCTAAGTCTTCCCTATTCTTACGAATGAGCTCCTGTTGGATTCTTAGGAAAGAGTAACATTATTTACATCTGTAAGTTGCTTGTGAGGAAGGGACCACATAATTGCAAAATGATATAGTGCTTTTTGTATCTCTCTTAAGAATTTGGTGAAGATTCTTTCCCAGTTTTCAAGCTGTTTTTTTTTTTTTTTCTGTTTACAGTGTCCTTTGCTTTAAAGAAGCTTTTTAGTTTTATGAGGTCCCATTAACCAACCCTATATATGACAGAGGGCTAATATCAAGAATATATAAAGAACTCAAAAAGTTAAACACCAACAAACCAAGTAATCCAATTTTAAAAATGGGATACAGAGCTAACCAGAGAATTCTGAACAGAGGAATATCGAATGACGGATAAACAATTAAAGAAATGCTCAATGTCCTTATTCATCAGAGAACTACAAATCAAAACAATCTTGAGGTCTCACCTTACACCCATCAGAATGGCTAAGACCAAAAACTCAAGTGACAACACGTACTGGAGAGGTTGTGGAGAAAGGGGAACCCTCCTCCATTGCTGGTGGGAATATAAACTTTTACAAACACTTTGGAAATCAGTCTGGTGCTTTCTCAGAAAATTCAGAATAGTGCTATGTCAAGATCCAGCTACACTACTCCTGGGCATATATCTGAAAGATTCTCAATCATTCAACAAGGATATATGCCCAACTATGTTCATAACAGATTTATTTGTAATAGCCAGAATCTGGAAACAACCTAGATGTCCCTCAAATGTAGAATAAATACAGAAATTGTGGTACATTTACACAGCAATTAAGAACAAGGAAATCATGAAATTTGTAAGCAAATGGATGGAATTAGAAAAGATCATCCCCAGTGAGGTATCCCAGAAACAGAAAGACACACATGGTATACACTCACTTATAAGTGGATATTAGCCATATAATATAAGATAAACATACTAAAATCTATAGTCTTAAAGAAGCTAAACAAAAAGGAAAACCCTAAGGAAGATGTTTAAGTCCTCATTCAGAAGGACAAACAGTGTAGACATCAGAAGTGAGAGAAGACAGGGAACAGGACAAGAGTCTACCACAGAGGGCCTATGAAAGAATCTACCCAGTAAGGTATCAAAGCAGATGCTGAGACTCATTGTCAAATTAGTCAGTTTGCAGGGAATCTTATGGAAGAATAGGGAGATAGAAAGACCTGGAGGGGACAGGAGTGGCTGGCTCTTTGACCATCTACCCCTGAGGGGGCCAGCCTCCTCAGACCACAGAGGAAGACAATGCAGCTAATCCTGAGAGATCTGATAGGCTAGGGTCAGATGGAAAGGGAAGAGGACCACCCCTATCAGTGTACTAGGGGAGGGACATAGGGGGAGAAGAGGGATGGAGGGTGGGACGGGTAGGAGATGAGGGGGAGCTGCAGGTGGGATACATGGTGAATAAGTTGTAATAAATAATAAATCAATTTAAAAAAGAAAAAAAGTTTGGTGATAATCATCAATCTTTATAATAAATGCAACTCTTAATAATAAATGTTTGTTAGGCACCATTCTGTGTCTTGCAGATGTTGACATTTTAGCTAAGAAATAACCTTATGACCAAGGGTGTTGATACACTCCTTTAATCTGTGTTAGTGAGGGTAGAGGGAAAAGGATCATGAGTTCAAGGTCAACATCACCCATATAGGTAGAAACTAGCCTGGTTTATATGAAATTATTAGTTTGTGTGTGTGTGGGCGCATTGGGTTATACAATACTTGGTGAAATGCTTGATGTAGAAGACTGAAATCCAAGTTCATATCTCCAACACCTAGCAAAGCATCAGCGAACAACATCAGCTCATTTTCCCCATGTCCAATACCATAATTACATGGTACCTTCAGCAACTGATTCTTACTATCAAGTTATGGAGGGCTACAAACAGCACTAAGAATGTAATCTCTTTGGCCCATCAGTCAAAAAGATGTAACCAAACTTAGTCCTGTGAGTTTTATTTTGCATTTGGGTCAATGTATCACCCATTATTCATTAACTCCTTTTAAATTTCTTGTGTGTGTGTGTGTGTGTGTGTGTGTGTGTGTGTGTGTGTGTGTGT
>NW_026586662.1:6017896-6046985 GCF_907164565.1 Psammomys obesus | reverse complement strand
TGTGTGTGTGTGTGTGTGTGTGTGTGTGTGTGTGTGTGTGTGTGTGTATGTGTGTGTGTTTTTAGAAGGCTTCTTCTGTAGGTTTCAAAGACCTTTTGGAAAACTTTATTTTCAAAGTCTAGATGAGATGTTTGGTTTCCTGGAAATTTAATTACCAAACCTAACTCAAGAAAAGATGGAACCACTCAACATATTTTAATATGTTCTTGCTCACACATCTACATGTGTTACACATGTAGTTACAGGTGGTGAGAGATTTATTTAAAATGTGCCCAAAGCAGATAATGTTACAGGAGATTTCTGACAACCTATAATATTAAACTGATTTCTTTCATCCTTGACAGGTGCTTGGCACTGAAAGATGTGGAAACATTTCAGACCTGTTTTACAAGGGTGGGGTGCTTACTCCTTTAAAAACATGATCTTATATTCCATTCTACTCAAAATAGTAATATTGTCATGAAGTTCCGATTAAATTGAGGACTTAAATTTGCATATGTAATTTGTATTACTCTGCTTCAGCTGAATCTTGATATAATTTGTCAAAGTGTTATACATTTTTTTTAATTTATCAAAGGGTGTTTTCCTTTTGTCTTCCTTAATCTGAGCTTTGCTTATTTGATACTACATTCCTGCTATCACTTTACATTTTCCATTTTGAAATTCATGCCATTAAATATCGTCACTTGATATCTGAGCAAAGCTTAGTTTATAACAATTAAGTCCTCCTTTATAATGAAAAAAATATGATACTGAAATTCTGAACAATGGCTTTTTTTTTTTTTTTGAACATTCTGTTCCTCTAACTGTAACACACTCTGATTGCAGAGCCATTTTCTGTTTTTGAATATAATTGTGGACTTATTTAGGACGAAAAAGGTGATGTAAACTATGAAATTTTACTTCTTTATTTTGATAAATTGGTTCTTTATGTATTTTGTACAATGAGTTTTGAGTATATTTACCCCCTCCCCAACTCCTTCCAGATTCAACCCTATTTCCCACCCCTATCCACTCAACTTTGTGCCTTTTTTCTCTCACCCACTCAGTCTATTTTGTGCTGTCCATATATTCTTAGATGTGTGGCCTTCTGTTAGATGGTGGGTACCAAAGAAAAGTAAGTCCTCTGGTTTTTTTATGGTGTGTTTGTCTATCTATACAAGAAGTATTGTCTTTCCTATTCTTCTCCCAGAAGCTATCAACGGCCAATAGCCTAGGGATGGAGTTTTGTGCCCAATTCCTTTCTACATTTCTGGGATTTTCTCTGGCTTGAGCTTGTTCATGTCTTGAGTATTATTTTAAAACAAATGTGAGTATGTTTATCCTATATTATATGTTTAATATCCACTTATAAGTGAGTATATACTATGTGTGTCTTTCTGCTTCTGGGTTACCTCACTCAGGATGAACTTTTCTAGTTCCTACCATTTGCCTGAAAATTTTATTATTTCTTTGTTTTTAACTGCTGAGTAGTATTCCATTGTGTAAATGTACCACAGTTTCTGTATCTTTTCTACAGTTGAGGGACATCTAGCAGATTCTGGCTATTATGGAAAAAGCTGCTATGAACATACTCCTAAAGAAGCTAAACAACAAGGAGGACTCTAGAGAAGAGGCTGAAACCTCACTCAGATGGGTAAACAAGATAGAAATCAGAAGCAGAAGACAAAGCATAGGACAGGAGCCTTCCACAGGGGTTCCTCTGAAAGACCCTACCAATCACGTTATCAAAGAAGATACTGAGACTCATAGCCATACTTTTGGCTGTGTCCAGGAAACCTTATGGAAGAAGAGGGATATAGAAAGACCTGAAGGGGACAGGAACTCTACAAATAGTCCAACAGAGCCAAAAATCTGGGCCAAGGGGAGGGAGCTGCAGAGACTGATACTCCAACCAAAGACCATGCATGGAGAGGACCTAGATCCCCTGCTCAGGGGAAGTCCATAGGCAGCTCAGTTCCCAAGTGGGTTCCCTAATAACTGGAACAGGGGCTATATCTGACATGAAATCAGTGGCTGGCTCTTTGATCACCTCTCCTTGGTGGGTTGCAGCCTTGCCAGGTCACAGAGGAAGATGGTGCAGCCAGTCCTGATGAGACCTGATAGGCTAGGGTCAGATAGAAGGGGAGGAAGTTCCCTATCAGTGGACTAGAGAAGAGGTGGACTAGAGAAGAGGCATAGGGGAAGAAGAGGAAGGGTGGGTGGGACTGGAAGGAGATAAGGGAGGGGCTACAGCAGGGATACAAAATGAATAAAATTGTAATAATAAATAAATAAGATTCAAAAATGTTTATATATATTAAGAAAATAAACACCTCTATGTGAGTTCTTATTTGCAGCTGTCCTATTCTGTATGAGGAACACTGTTTCCTTGTAGAACTTTTGTTTCTAAATTTCCCCTATCCCTACTTGACAATTATTCCTGAGCCACAGAGGGCCTGCTGTACCTAGAGGGCACTGTTTCCTTGTATTCATCCACCACCTCTTACATTCTTTTCCACCCTCCTCTTCTGCAATGATCCGGAGGCTAGGGAGGTGGGAGTGTAGTATTCAGTACTGATCATTTTCTGTCTTTTATTTTCTGCACTTTGATCAGGTGTATTAATAGCTACCTACTGCAAATGGAAACTTCTTTAAGATTTTACTTTTAACATTATGTAGCACTGACATCTCACATAAATGTTATACAGGTAATTTAGCTACTCAAACATCTAATTTATATGAGTAATTTTTTTTTTGTTAAGATGTTTTTCAGCCAGGAGTATTTTTATGATAGAATAAAAGCTGTATTCTAGGTAAAACTGCACATCAACTTTATACACTGCAAACATTGTCTCACTGTGTAAAATCTTTTGCCCCACAGATGTCTAGGATGTTCAAGGGGGAAGATAAAAATAGTTTTGCTTTAGAAGTCATCATTTGGTTTCCACACGCACTATAGACACATGACTAGGGTGATACCCTGTATCTCATTAACACTAACAAGCACACATGACCTGAATGTCATATGTCGTCTCTTGGTTCATAAAGAGAAGAAGAAAAAATATTCTACTTTATTCTTCATAACTGATATAGACAGAAAGCATTTTGCTGCTAAGTTATATGGTATTTTTTTTCTGGGTGATTCTGGAAATGTAGCATCTTGTCCAATTAAAAAGCTGTCCTTTTCATGTAAGTTTAAAAAAGTCAATGCCCACTTTTTGCAGTGGTGCTTAGCACTCAGTTTTTAATAGCTCTCTTGACATCTTATTAAATTAGAGAGGATTTCAGGTACACAATCAAATGGAATGTACGAATCTCCTTATATCATTTGAAATGTGTTTTATACCCACACTAGCAACTATTTTTATTATCTTTATTTTGTATACTGTCATGACTTGTATGAATCATAATCACCAACATTAGTGGGAGGACCATATTCCACAGAGAAATTAGCCTGATAAAATAGAATCAAAAGTAAAAATCACAAAAATATGCATTTCTCATCTAGCAATGCAAATAAAGACATCTCTTTTTTTGTACCAACTTTTTTTTGGGGGGGGGTTAATAAATAATCCCCTCCCTCATCTCACAAAGTAGGCTCATTTTGTTTACCATTCTGATAAGTGAGTTAACTCAAAATAAGTGTTTCTATTTAAATATTCTGCATTATGCAAAGCTCCAAGTCACTAAGTAGGAGCTAGTTTCAGTAGAATGAAGTGAAACAACAAGTTTTAAAAGTTGTAGGGAGAAGTAACACAGTTTTATGTTGACATAATTCATTCTGTTTTCGTACTGACTGAAGGTTTCTTTTTTATTCTCTCCTCTTAATTTTTGGTTTGGCAGTCTGTTCTGGAAGAAAGTCATAATAGGCTGGAAATTCTTAAGGAGTATGAAATGAGTTCTTTCTTCTTCGAGGTGGAATGTCTTCGCATGAGGTTGAGCACACTTTTTTACTTGGGTGTGTCCATTTTTATTTATTTATGTAAGTTGGTATGGATTCATGGACATTGCTTTATATTTTGAACTATAGTATTTTTCCTTTTTATTATTATTATTATTATTATTATTATTATTATTATTATTAATTACACTTTATTCATTTTGTATCCCCCATAAGCCCCTCCCTCCTCCCCTCCCGATCCCACCCTCCCTCCCCTTTCTGCATGCATGCTCCTCCCCACATCCACTGATAGGGGAGGTCCTCCTCTCCTTCCTTCTGATGTTAGTCTATCAGATCACATCAGGAATGGCTGCATTGTCTTCTTCTGTGGCCTGGTAGGGCTGCTCCCCCCTCAGGGGGAGGTGATCAAAGAGCAGGCCAATCAGTTTATGTCAGAGGCAGTCCCTCTTCCCATCACTATGTAAGCCACTTGGACACTAAACTGCCATGGGCTACATCTGTGCAGGGGTTCTAGGTTATCTCCATGAATAGTCCTTGGTTGGAGTATGAGTCTTTGGGAAGTTCCCTGTGTTCAAATTTTCTTGTTCTGTTGCTCTCCTTCTGAAGTTCCTGTCCTCTCCAGCTCTTGCTATTTCCCACTTCTTACATAAAATTCCATTCACTCTGCCCATCAGTTGGCCATCAGGCTCAGCATCTGCTTTGATAGTCTGCAGGGCAGAGGCTTTCAGATGCTCTCTGTCGCAGGTTCCTAGTTTGTTTCCTGTTTTCTTCTTCTGGCTTTCAGAGGCCCTCTGTAGCAGTTTCCTAGGTTGTTTTTGAACTCTATATAGTATAATATACTCTTCATTTTTTTCTTGGTAAATTGTTCAGTTTTTCTGTCTGGGGATTTGTTTACATTGCCTAATCTTTATTTTTCATATCTCCTATAATAAGGGTGTTTTGTGTGTTTCCTTGTACTTATGTTTTTACGTTTCCTTATTTTTTGCCATTGAAAGAGATTTCAGTTTACCATATATGCCTAGTGCTGAATTTCTGAGACAGCCCTAATATTAAGTGTTGATTCCTCTCACTGAAGAGCTATACAGAAGTCAAAAGCTAGATACAGCTGTTCATACCAAGTTATTGTCAAGTCATTTCTAGGTTTTGTGAGCTAGCAGAGCAAAGCTCTCTACATGTGTATATTAATCCCTGTAAAAGCATATATTCACAAATACTCCTATATGTATCTACCTGCATGTAAGATACACATGAGTTTACACTGGTGTATCTATCTCTAATCTACTATAACATGGATTGTCAGTCATCTGTCCTTGATTTTCTGCAGCCCTCCCCTTCAACAGCAGACTCTTTACTCCTACTACTCTGTCTTAGTTAAGGTTACTATTGCTGTGATGAAATCTCATGAGCAAAGAAACTGGAGGAGGAAAGTGTTTATTCAGCTTCTGCTTCCACATCACTGTTCATGATGGAAGGAAATCAGGACAGGAACTCAAGCAGGGCAGTGACTTGGAGGCATTACCTGATGCAAAAGCCTTGGAGGGGGCTGCTTCTTGGCTTGCTCCTCCTGGCTAGGTTAGCCTGCTTTCTTATACAACCAAGGACCATCAGCCCAGGGATGGCTCCACCCATAATTGGTAGAGCCCTTCCACATAAATCACTAATTAAAACAAAATGTCCTACGGTCTTACCTATGACCTGTATTTATAGAGTCATTTCCTCAAGTGAGGTCCCCTCTTCTCTGATGACTCTAGACTGTGTCAAGCTGACAAAAGACTAGCCAGCACACACACTCTCCCCTTAACTTAATTAACAAATGACTGTGTGTGCACTTCTGTATATGTGAATACACACACACACAAATATATATATATAATATATATATATATATATGCATATATATGCATGTTTTCAAGGGTTCTGCATGCCTAAGTAAACAATATTGCTAATCTGTTTTCATACAGAAAGAAGTTTATCAATTAAAATGTTAGGCACCGTTGCTTTAGTATTTAGTTTTATAGACTCCACTGTTTTCTTAAGCTAGTCTAGCACTAATTCAAAGCCTTTTCCAATTCAGTGTGGTTGCTTCACACATTTGCAAGGAAATTACACTCTACATTCTATCCTGGAATTATTGAGCCTTCAAGGTTTAAAAATATATAGATATATATTAACTTTCACTTTCTTACAGGATCCTTGGGTTTTGTAAGCATATTATATCAACACCCTGCCACAAAGAACACTGTTTAACTGCCTTCAGTTATCTTCTGTAGTTCTTCATGTGGTCTGCACTCTCTCTAAATTCCCAGCAATCCTAAATCTTTTATTCTTATAGTTGTGAAGTTTCAGAACATCATTCATAATCATACACTATGCAATACCGGACAAACATACTAAAATACATATGAAGATTTGTCCATGCCCTTAATCACGGCATAGCTCACTCCTGTTATACATTCCAAGCATGGTATACTATGGTACACTTATGCATTCACCTTCTGACAGTCACCCTGCTTGCTTCCAGTTTGGTCTGCTATAAATATTGAAGCAATACATGTAATTTCAATATCTCTTCCACACGGTAATACTTTTGTGTTTAAATTTCTAAGAAACACCACATATCTTCTTGTATTACTGAACCATTTTTTAGCATCATCAGCAAAGTGTGAGAATTCAGCCATCAATGGCTTTGTCAGATTTCTACATATTCTACATTTTCAAACAAAGAATAATTTAATGTCTTTCCTTCCTTACCATTTCCACATCCCATGCTACCTATGAGTTCCCTTCATGTAGCCTCCCTCGCTTTCTCTTCATCATTTTCTTATCCTGTTTGTCCTTTTCCCACCATCTCCTCTCCTCAGTAATTATTTTTCTGCTTAATTGACTTTCTAGTGTTTTAAACTTTATCGATATACTTTCAATTGTTCGTAAATATATGTGTATACACTATAGTCTATGAACAACATATCAGGGAGAATATTGCTATTTCTTTTTTCTGAGTTTGGCTCATCTTGATTAATACTGTAATTTTAAGATTCAATGCTTTGTACCTATCTATTTATTTCCTATATTTTTCTGTACAACAGACTAAATTTCATTGTGTACATGTACATTTTTATACACATTTATATGTTCATTGATAACAGAGTTGTTCAGTTTCCTACAATTATGTAAAGAAGAGCAGAAGCTGGATATTCAGGTATATCTGTGATAGGGTATAGAGTCTTTAAGATATATGCTCTGGATTGGTGTAGTTGGGTCATATCGTAGTTCTATTTTTAATATTTTAATTTTTTAGTATGCTTGTAATTGAAATATAATTACATCTCTTTATTCCTTCCCTTTTGACACCGCCAAGAGAGAAGTAAGGCACAGGGAATAATGCACACAAATGTATGTTCTCTTAGCTTAAATGTCAACGGAAGAGACCACAGCCATGTGTATAGAAGTTCCCGGTGGTGTCATTGTTAACATGGATTCTAATCCACAGGGAAGCAAAATGAAACCTGAAGGAGACTTGCTTGTACACATGGCACTTCTCATTGTTACAGTATGTGTAGTACTTTACTTTCTGCAACTCAGGAAGAAAATACTAGGGTCCTGGCATACCTGGGATGACTACCCTGAAGAGAGCTTTTAACAAATAAGAAGCAATCACAGAAGGTCAGCATATTGTAAAGAACTCAATGTGCTGTTCTCTGGACCCGTGATACCCTCCCTTTTCTATTGGGGTCATTAGCCTTCAAGTAAATTTAACTGGTATTTGTTCTAACAGAAATGGATTTTCTGGCAAAGTTAAGCCTCTGGGGGTATGGTATACACAAATAAGAAGGAGCAGTTGATTTATCAGTTAATGAACACACTCCTACCGATATTTTGAGCAAGCATTAAATGAGAAAAAATTAGTACCATACAGGCTTTTCTTTTTTACAACTTTTAAAAACTGTATCATACAGTTTAATTTTGTTTCCTGTTTTTAAAAATTTCAGACTATCAGCCTGGACCATTAGTTTCAGGAAAACCGTCAGGTTTAGATTAAGACAGGCAAAGGAAAAGGTTACTATACCAGGGCGTTAGGTCTCAGTCTCATTTATCAATGAATTTTGTAATGGTTGTAGATATTGATTCTAGGATAACAGGGATCATCTCTTTGCAGGGAATCATAATTTGACTGCTACAAGAAAAAAAAAATAGATGTTAAACTTGCTTCCTCCTTTATGCACAGGAAACTCAGAGATTAAATATTGCAGCCCTTGAGCCTGTTTAAAAAAAAAAAAAACTGAACAGGTGAGAAACTCCACAGTTACTTTTTGCTAAGTACGCTCATCTAATTTGCAAGCATACATCTCCACACTCCCCACGTATTTCAGAAGTACAAATGGCGGTTAGGCAGCACTAAGTTGGCTGACATAGTGAATGTGAATTTCGGGGCCAGTGAGGGTAAATGAGAGTAAAGGAATGACCCAGCATTCAAGTTAATGGTTGCTGGTCCTTTTATTTAGGGGAGTGATGGGTGCCCCCCCTCAAAGGAGGGTGGTTTAACAGTTGATTATATGATTGTAAGTGATCAACTTACGATTTTATACAAAACCCGTTTCTATATAAATGTGGTCATGTCCAATAAAATTGATGTACAATAGAGACTATGAGCATGGAACAGGACACCCATTCTCCTGCAATGGAAATTAAAGAAGTGAAGAGTGCTAATGTATTTTCCATCTGGTACTAAATTGAAACACTACTTAGACCATGAATTTTAGAAAGTAAGAGGGCATGTGGGAGGAGTATGGAAGTTGTTAGAATGAAGATATAATTATGTAATAATTTAAGATATATTATTTAAAAAACACAAAACACTATATCACAAGTACCTAAATTTATATTTAATTAACATTTAAAGTATTTTAAAATTAAATTTAATCAATTATTAGATTAATGTTAAATTTTATGCTTAATTGTAATTTTAATTCAATTAAATTTAAAAATATGATTTTTCAAAAGACATATGGAATGATTGATTACGAGAAATTTGCCTATTCTCTATATTTTTCTGATCGTTTCTGGCTTTCTACAGACATCCGGTAATGTTTTTATATCAATGAAACACACTTTATTATTAAATCTTTTGCTTGCATATTATCTTGGTGGTAATGATTATGTTCTGAAAGTGACTCTTCTGTGAAGGTCCTGGAAGCCGTGGACAAGCCCTGATAATGATTTATAAATAACCCCAGGAGTTTTTCTCTGACTCATAAAAATCTCAGCATTCCACCCCCCGGGTTCTAACTTATAACAGCAGCTTGCCTGGAATTCAGCAGCCTCTTTTAATTAATGCTGTTTTTATTTCCATAATATCCTGTTTCTATTTAATTCAAAGCTTCTTTTGTGTTGAAAACCTAGAGCGGAATAAGTTCTGTGAGATTTGGGCCAGGAAAAGGATTTTTGCTTCTCTACAGTATTAGAGACATTCCCATTCATCACCTGAGAAACCAATCAACTTTGGGCAGGATGTCATTCAGACACCCCAAACCATATGATGAATGTTGTTTCTCTGGGAACAAGGGCATAGTTACTCTGTGTTGTAAAAGAAATTAACCCTGACAAAAAAAATTAGCTCTGTGAAGGAAAATTCCCACAAAGAACTGCCGTAGGCCCTGCACTGGAAGATGACAAGGTTAATCTGATCCATCCTGTGCAGAATGTTGAGCAGAGGGCCAAATCGAAGCTCGGTACACCAACACCAAAGCGAAGGGAATGGGCACAAAGTCACAAGCAGTTCCTTTAGTGGTCAGACTTTGCAGACATGAGTTTTATCTTAGAGCCCATATAATAAAGATTTGTATGTACAAAAAATTAATGTTTTCTTTTTTTGTTTGTTTGTTTTGTTCTGTTGTTGTTGCTCTATTTGGCTTTTTTGTTTGTTTTCTTGTTTTATTTTAATTTTTTAAAATAATTTATTCACTTTACATCCCAATTGTAGCCCACTCCCTTGTCTCCTCCCAGTCCCACGCTCCCTGCCTCTTCCCCTTTATTCACTTTCCCTATTTCTCAGAAATGGAGAGCCCTCCTCCCCTACTATCTACACTCTCCTCTTCTTCCTCTGTGGACTGGCAACCCCCTCAGAGAGCTGGCAACAGAGTACATGTCAGAGACAGTCTCTGTTCCCCTTGCTAATATACCCACATGGAGACTGAGGTACCTATGGGCTGAACAGGGGATCTATAGCCACTCCTTGCATAGTCCTTGGCTGGTTTATCTGTCTCTGCAGGTCTCCTTGGACCCAGATTTGTTGGCTCTGTTGGTCTTCTTAGGAGCTCCTGCCGCCCCCCTGGACCTTCTATCCCTCACTCTTTCCTATGACTCCCTGCACTCTGCCCAAAATTTGACTGTGAGTGTTAGCATCTGCTTCAATCCCCTGCTGGGTGGAGTCTTTCAGAGGACATTTGTGGCTCCCAACCTGTTCCCTCTCTTCAACCACATCCGCTATTTATTCTATTTGCCCTTCTAAATGAGAATTAAGCATCCTCCCTAGAGTCCTCCTTGTTATTTAGCTTCTTTAGGTCTGTGGATTGTAGTATGGTTATCCATATGGCTATGATGCCATTCATTATTTGGAGATATAAAATATGGATTTTGAAGTTGCATAGAACAAGATTCATTATTTCTTTTTTATATTGTGAACTCATGTCCTTAGATCAAATAACCAAGATCATGAGCTATGAATGGCAAGCAGATGACATAATGTGGGCAGAGCAGTTTCTGAGCTGTGCCAGGTGTGGTGGTAGCTAATTGGAGTGTCAGTGTTGTTAGATTAATAAATATCAAGGACAGCAGTGACACACACCTTTGAGTGTGCCAGTGGAGGCCTTCCCAGAGAGGGCTAATTAAGATTGAAGACATGTGCAGAGGATGGAAAGAACCGTTCCATGTGCTGGGGACAGGGACTAGGAAAAAAATAAAATTATCTGGGTACCACAATTTTATCTCTGTTCTTAACTGTAGATGTAAGGAGACCATGAACAACTCAAACTGAGGGCCGAAGCAAAACATTTCCTAAATTTTATTTTTGTCACAGCAATAAGAAAATTAACTATCTGATAATACCCCCTCCCTCAAAAGATTTCACGCATTACTCTGAAAGTGAACTTATTCTGTGATACCAAGAACTTGGGTCTTAAGTAACAATGACAATTATGACTTCGGGGGTTGAGCTGAGACAGTTGTTGCTTCTAGTCTTATGTCTAGCTTTTCCTTGTGTGATCTGGGCTTCATTTCTGCACCTGTAAAATACTGATAGAAAAATCTAACCTACAGAGATGTTATAAAGATGTAATTACAAAGTTCACAGACCACGAATGGTAGAAGGCTCAGATGCACTGAGCGCTCACATTGATTTAGTTTTAGTTCTGAGACACTAGTGGTTTCTTTGTCTGTCAAGTGTCCAGGCTTTGTAAAACCCTTGATCAACTAGGACTGCTTGTATGAACATGTGGAAAAGTGCCATTTTTAGCCATCTGCCTTGTACACACTTTGTATTCAGCATAGAGTTAACTGATTTTTTTTATTTTTATTTTTTGCTCTACTCCTGATGTCCTCATATGGCTGATCAGAAGGCACCTGCTCATCTTTATACACCCCACATGTCCTTGTTCGAGGTTATTTGTTTCCATAGGTTGTCCTCAGCAGCAATGGGAATGGATACAAATAAAAACATAACGAATTGTGAGGAACTTTGTGAAGTATAAGTGGCCAATGTTTTGTTAGCTATTTGTAAAGTTGCAAAGTGCTTTTAAGGTGGACACACAGATACTGCTAGGCCCCAGAATGATCAAATTTTCTCTTTTCTCTTTGAAAAATATATGTATATATATTGGAATAGACATTCCCATGGGTCCCACTCTAATTCCAACATCACAGTCCTCAGTGTCACCAACAACCCTCTCTGTGATTAGCAGCATTTTTTTTTTCAGTTTTAGGAATCTAAGTCATTCTTAATTAATCACCTGGTATGGACAATGTGATATGCATATGATCTTTGATATCACCCCTCCTTACAAATATCTTCAGTCTTCCTCTATAGAGAGCACGTTAAACTTCCAAAGTATAAGATACTGGTGGATAGAGAGGAAAGCATTAAAGCGGGTCTTTCAAAAAAGATTGAAATGATCAGTAAGGACTCTTTGAAAGAAGTACAGACATTAGTGACACAACTGGGACACCAGCTGTCAACACATCATTATCTGCCTATAGGGTTTATATAGTGTCAGAACTGTCAGTTCCTATCACTGTATCTGCACTCTAAATAACTGCAAATCTGTTGAAAACACTTTAAAACTTTGTGAGTACTACAGTGCTGCACATATTAGAGTCTGTTTTCTTTATATAAAGATTCTTCTCTTTTTGATGTTTTTACAACAAAGGCATCCTAACATGCAATGATACATTGCAGACAGAACAGACATCATCACTTGGGACAGTACTGGAATAAGTTACATATTCTCCAATGTCCTCAAAGTTTTGAGGTTTCTACATAGTAATCTTGGGCAGATTTCTCCATATTTTACACTTGTGTTGTTTACTTGGCTTTTGACATGCCTCCCCCCCCCCCCCCCCGTGTAGCTGCAACTGGCCTGGGGTTTTCTCTGCAGATAAGGATAGACTCAAATTCATAATTCACTGATACCTAACTCTAAAACAATGGAAGTACAGATTTGTACCTCCATATATGGCTGGCTAAATTATTTTACCCTTTTTTTTTTTTTTTGTACAATGATAGTGGCATTGTTTTAAGTTCAAATCCCATTGCTTATCACTAGCATATGGGAATCAACTTAGTCTCTGTATTAACCTAACACACTGCAACTTTTTTCTTCAATTGCTTATTATTTCCAGTTTTCTATATAGGTAGACTATGACTTCACGTTATTATAAAAGACTTCTATTCATTCTCTCCAATCTGTGTGATTTGCCTTCTTTTTCTTTTTATACTCCCTAGGACTTTCTGTGTGTTTTGATCTGGTGTCTTGATTTTGTTTGTTTTGTTCTGGTTCTGTTTTACAAGGAAGGCATCTAGTTTCTTTCCATTAAGTGTGATGCCCTTTGTAGGTATTTTCTACATATTCCTTTGTAAATCAGGCAAGTATGGAGCTACTCCCAGAGTGCTGAGGGGTTTTCTTTTCCTAAAGAAAGATTGCCTTTGTGAAGTGATTTTTTTGTGTTATTGACAGCATCATTGATTTTCTTTTTTTTAATATTTGATGAGAACAATTGCACCTATTGACTTTCAAATACTCAATCAGTTCTGTGTACCTGAAATAAGTCTCACTCATTTGTTGTATGTGATAGCATTTTGTTGAGATTTTTTTGTTGTTTTTGCATGAATGTTTCTGACAGGTACTTATCTGTAGCAGTCCTTTCTTGTGAAATGTTTAGCTGGTTTGGGTATCTGAACAATGCTTACTTCAAGCAATAAGTGAGAACATGATAAGTTTGTTTTTTTTTTTTTTTTTTTTAAGGAAGGATATTTGGGGAAATTGGCATCATTTCCTTTTTAGATGTGTGCCGGAATTCACCAGTTTCGTCTCTTAGATCAGAAGCTTTCTATTTAGGAGAAGTTTGCATTAGGGATTTGATTTCTTAAATGACTATAAACATATTCAAATCATCTGCTTCTCTCCAGGGATTTCTGGTAGCCATATAGTCAATGAAATTTACAATTTCATTGAAGACTTTAAAGCCTTTGCCCATAGACTTTCTCATAGGATTTGTTCACCATGTTTTAGTGTTCAAGGCTCTGCAATGATGATTCTGGCTTCATGTCTCATTCATGTGCTGGAGCTTTTCTGCATACTCCATTGTACCCAGGATAGATACCGGTTTCATGGATCTTTGTATTTTTTAAATTTATTCTTCTCTAATACATTACATGACCACGGCAGTTTCTCCTTTCTCTATTCCTCCCAGTGTCCCCCACACCTCTTCTCTTTCCCAGAACCTCTTCTCCATTTCTCAGCTTCAAATTATAATTTTTTATTTCCCACTTAAATCACCTTTACTTTTGCTCTAATTTTCATAATTTCTATTGTCTACCTAAGTTATGATTAAAATTTTATTTTTTTCTCTAGTTTCATAAAGTGGGTATTTGGACTTGTGAATGTTGACTGTATCGACATACATGCCCTAGTTATTTTTTTTTTTCCACCAGCTTTGTAAGATACATTCCCCGGAGGAAACTGGGTAACAAGTGGATCTAGAGTTATGTCAAAATAAGGAAGTTTTAATTAAACATAAAGAATGAGAATGGAACCACAAAGCTTCTTCAAGATTTATGAACATTATGGTTATCTGTTATTAGCAGCTCTAAAGTACATTGAAACATCAGGAGAAGACATGTTAACTGAAATTGGATGACATATTTGAAGTGTGTGTGTGTGTGTGTGTGTGTATGTATGTGTGTGTGTGTGTGTCTTAAATCAGAGTCATGTTAGGAAGTTAGTAATACATGAATTCTATTGTCAATATCTGAGAATATCACTTGAGGAAAAATAAGGAAAATATTTCTATAAATAAGTCACATTGTAAAATGATGTTTCTAAGATTCAAAACATGATAGCAGAGCATCAAGGGACACACTGCTCTTGGATTCTGTGATTAAAGGGAATATAACTGTGTATCATCTAAAATTAATTTAGAACACTTTCCATGCCCTTAAGGCACATGCCAGGATAATGTAAGGCCACAGCTTACAGATCGCAATCACAATCCAGTCCAATTTCTTCATGCTGGCTGCAATTTAGTTGTTTTTCCTTTAGAAGCTACCCTAATTCACAGAGTTAATGGGCAACATATTGTATTTAAACCTTCCAGATTTTACTGCAGAGCTGTCACGGATGTAGCATACTAGCAAGATCATTCTGAAGAAATATTTGAGAATGCAGAAAAATAAAAATTGCATTATACAGCCTATATTTAAAATTTTAAAGCACTGGATAGCCAAAGGAGAGCTGTATTTTCTTATATTCATGGAACTCATTTTAAGTTTATATTGAGGAAAACTTGGTTTTTCTATTTAGCAAGATCCTCAAATAGTTTTAAAATCAAAGGCAAAGATGTTGGCTTGTCATAGTTCTCACAAATTTTAGGATATACTAAGGTTTAAGCTCTGTATTTCAAGAAGAAATTAACTTTAAAATTTGAGAGTTCTTATTCATGAAACAATTAGCAAAAGTGCAAAATTATGAAGATGGTTTAATGTATCCATTAAATACTTACTGAATAAATAGTCTCTGCAAACATCTGTACATGTCAAAATAGATAATTGTCTTGTGGGAAGTTCAGTAAACAGATAGTGTAGCGCTCCAAAAATTGCTATCACTGAAGAAGTTACTTGAAATACAAAGGAGAAGACTGAGACAGAAACGTGGAGCGTGTGACTGTGGTACCCGAAGAAGCATTTTGGTTATCAGGCTGCATGAGGAGTGAAACACAAACAAGGAGACTGTGATGTGGTAGTTGAGATGCTTTTCTGGTTATTTGGTTCATGAAGACTGAGACTCAAACTTGGAGGGTGTGACTGCTCTAATTGGAGATGTGTGTTGCTTATCTGGCTGCGTGTAATATGGGAAAGGTGGGGAATATTATTCTCGGGAACATGTGGTGTTGCAAAAGCTTGTATAACTAACAGAAGTGGACATGCATGCTTGGAAGACAGGGTGACACATATGAAATGGCAATCACAGAGGCTGTATGGATAAAACCTTGAGCAAATGAGTTTGCTGCAAGGTGTCTCTGTCAAGTGCTCACTGGTGAGGGTTAGCTTGTTTACATTTGGTTGGTAGAGTAGCTACTCCATATTCTTAAGGATATAAGAATAAGTAGGGACAAGTCCGGATAAGAACCAAACTATGACCACACATTTCAGTACCATCACATTAATAATTTGACAAGATTGGGAACAACATGAACAAGTTAAATCCAATCAATATATATCATTCCATAGTCTGTACCTAGGACGTTTATGGTAAAACAACTATGAAAATAAAAGCTATAAAAATGTTCACGTTTTGTATAATGGTCCAAAAACATCTCCAATTTTTAAAAAATCTATTGTTACTAAAACTTTTTAAAAAGTGGTTTAAATGTAAGTTTGCGCTCTTGAACTCTAGTAACTAAATACTGGGGTACTTCCTCAGAATTTAGGAACAAAGCTAGAAAATGCCACTCTGCGGTGGTGAGGGTAATCATAATCTTTTTTAAATGTGTTTGTGTATTCATCCATATCGAGAAGTAAGTCCTATTTAGAAGTTATTTGCAGAAGTTCTGCTGATTGCACTCAGGAAGTTCAAAATACTAACAGAAATTAGCTATTCTTTCTCACAAATCTCACTGATTACTACAAGTAAATAGGGCAGTGGTGAACTGGATCATGACCTAAAATATGGTGTTTGAACACTAAGACGGGAGCTTCAATGCATAAATGATTAGAGTGAATTAGACACCAGAGACCACTAAAAATAGAGTTTGCATATTTTTCAAGGTTACAAAGTAGTCAACCCTTCATGGAAGTGTTAAAAATATTCTTGGGAGAACAGCTTACTCCTGGCTTCGGAGATTTCAGTTTGGGTTTATCTGGTTTCATTGCTTTTAACCCTGTGGGGAGGCAGAAGAACATGGCTGAGGATGGCTGTTACCTCATGGCAGTTAGAATTCAATGAAAGACAGGAAAGAGGAACAGAACCCCCCAGTGACCCACTTCCTTAAGCAGGTGCCGTCTCCTGGATTGTACCACCGCCCAAGAAAACCATCAAACTATGAATCTACCAATGAGTTAACTCACTGATTGCATCAGAGCCCTGATGATACAAACACTCCCCCAAGTCCTAATCTGTAACCATTAGGCAGAGTGCCAAGCTTTAACTTCTGAGCTCTGGAGCTTTTTTTTATATACAAACTATAATATATAACACGCTTATATTTATTAATCTTTACCATCCTTTAAGGCAGAGATCTATATTGAATTCTTAGTTGACTTATTCTCAGCTGCCTCCTTCTGAGAAAGTTCATTTCCCAGATAAACCTCAGTATGAAAGTGTCTGCTGTGCCCTCCTCCTTTCTTCCACCATTTTGTCACACACACTGGAGGTCATACACAAAACATCATTGTGATACTAAAGCAGTCATTGTTCTGAGAAAGGAGAAAGCTATCAAATAAATTCTGGGTATATATCACATATCATGTGGAAATGCTCGGCAGAAGAGTGTAGCAAGGCATGACACTGAATTGCAGTGGTGCTTTGTAGAGTGGAATGAGTTCTTTGATACAGAAAATATTAACTTTGGAGATTGTGGCATAATGATCAAACCTGAGGCAGCGAAGGAAAACACCTTGTGCACATACGCTATATTTCAACAGAAAATAGAAAATATAGGTTCAAATATAGCTCAATACAAAATAGACATTTTCTCTGAGATTATTTCATTTATTTTTGGCAATGTTTATGAAAATTATGAATTATTCTGTATTTAAGTTATCTCTCTAAGACTTTAAACTTGAATGGGTATTGGATTTTGTCAAATGCTTTTTCAGCATCTAAGGAGATGATCATACGGTTTTTCTCCTTCAGTTTGTTTATATGGTGGGTTACATTGATAGCTTTCTGTATATTGAACCACCCTTGCTTGCCTGGGATGAAGCCTACTTGTTCATGGTGGATGATATCTTTTATGTGTTTTTGGATTCGGTTTGCCAGTATTTTATTAAGTATTTTTACATCAATGTTCATATGAGAGATAAGTCTGAAGTTCTCTCTTTTTTTTGTTCTTTGTGTGGTTTAGGTATCAAGGTAACTGTGGCTTCATAGAATGAGTTTGGTAATGGTCCTTCTCTTTCTATTTTGTGGAATAGTTTGAAGAGAATTGGAGTTAGCTCTTCTCTGGAGGTTTGGTAGAATTCTGTGCTGAAACCATCTGGCCCTGGGCTTTTTCAAGTATACAACTAGGAAATTTGTTCAACCATGTTCGTAGCAGTTTTATTCATAATAGCCAAAACCTGGAAACAACCCAGATGTCCATCAATGGAGGAATGGATACAGAAATTGTGGTACATTTACACAATGGAATACTACTCAGCAAGGAAATCATGAAATTTGAAGGCAAACGGTGGGATCTAGAAAAGATCATCCTGAGTGAGGTATCCCAGAAGCAGAAAGACACACACTTATAAGTGAATACTAAACCTATAAGATAGGATAAACATACTAAAATCTGTACACCTAAAGAAGCTAAACAAGAAGGAGGTTCTGGGGTAAGCTGATCAATCCTCACTTAGGAAGACAAATGGGATGGACATTGAAGTAGGAGAAAATAAGAAACAGGACAGGAGACTACCATAGAGGGCTTCTGAAAGACTCTACCTAGCAGTGTATCAGAGCAGATGCTGAGACTCATAACCAAACCTTGGGCAGAGTGAATATGAAAGAAGAGAGAGTTAGTAAGACCTGGAGAGGACAGGAATGCCACAAGAACTAAATATATCTGGGCACAGGGTCCTTCCTGAGACTGATTCTCCAACCAAGACCATCATGGATATAACCTAGAACCCCTGCTCAGACGTAGCCCATGGCAGCTCAGCATCCAAGTGGGTTTCTCTAGTAAGGGGGACAGGGGACTGTACCTGACATTAACTCAGTGGCTGGCTCTTTGACCTCCACTCCCTTCCCTCTAAGGGATAAGCAGCCTTGCTAGGCCACAAAAGAGGGCATTGCAGCCAGTCCTGATGAGACCTGATAAACTAGGGTCAGACGAAAAGGGAGGAGGACCTCTTGTATCAGGAACTTAGAGAAGGGCAAGGAGGAGATGTGGGAGGGAGGGTGGGATTGGGAGGGAATGAGAAAGGGGGGATACAGCTGGGATACAAAGTAAATAACCTGTAATTAATATAAAAAATAAAAAGAAAAAAAGAATAAGTCAGTAAATCAAACGCAGATTTAATTAAAACTATCTTGTCAATAATCCAAATTTGTGTACTCCAATGCTGATCAGAACATTTTTGTCATGGCTGCTATGAAACAGGATGATAACCAAAAGGGAAAATTATCCTTTAAGAATTGCTCTTACTCGTGAACAACTGTGTTACACCATTGTAATCACTGTCATATTGAAATTCGTTAATAATATGAGATTTCTTAGTGTTTTATGCCACTATAAAACTGTGTATAGCTTATTTTTTTGTTTCAGAGATGTCTGTTGTTTGCCATTTATAGAGATACCTTAATACTGATAAAATGTGTAGTAAGTTCACCAATTTTCAGTAAAGAGTATATCCAAGGAAGCTTAACTATCAGGTGTGCTGACGTTCCTTCTACATGATGTCCACATTTTAATAAAATCGGTTACTTTAGTATGTTACTTTTCTTAAAGCATTTTCCCAACCACCTTGGGAAAATGACATACAGTGATTTCTTTCATTGTAATATCACTTTCTGAATCAACTTGATAGAGATAGAGGCAAAAAGTGTTGCTTTTAGTAAGCCCTTAAAGTAGCACTTTCTGTGAAGCAAAAACGGCATTTTATTTTCATTTCAATTTTCTAGCAACTACCAATTCAAAATACTCCCTGATAATAGATATTATTTTATTGGAGTCTTAAGATACTCAGCTTAAAAATATAAAAGTCAATGCATTTTAATTACAATAAATTTTAGGATGTTATCTAATACAATATTAATTATATTTCTTTCTAATTTGGATTTGTTTTAATAGATATCATCTAAATGCATGAAATAAAAATTTAAAAAAACAAGTTATTCACTGGGGCTACTGACTGTTGGAGAAAAGTGCCACAGTTATAATTCTGGTACTGAATACTGGAAAATACGAGGATTGCATTAGTTTTAGGCAGAATGTGTTACATGGCAAATTGTAGACAAATCTGAAATGACAGCAAAAACAGTTGTTTATTTGTTCCCTGTAACTTCTTGGGTATGTCTACTCTTCTCTTCAGATTGAAGTATTTTTCCAAGTATTCCCTAGTAGGATAATAGTCATAAATTCCTTCAATCTGTCACTATCATGGAAGGTGTTTTATTTCTTCTTCAATTTAACAGACATTTTTGCTGGGTATAGGAGTCTTGGATGATGGTTTCGGTCTTTACAGACTTGAAGCACATCTTTCAAGACTCTTCTGGCTTTAAAGGTTTCTGTGGTATAACAGGTGTTTTAGTGAGCCTACATTTATTGGTAACTGGGCCTCTCTTTCGCATATAGCTTACAGTATGATTTCTTTATTCTGCTAAATGACATAATATTAAACCAACTCCTAACAGTTTGTTATATTATTAGTGAATCTTCCAATCGTAAAGGAAGATATTTGCAGTACATGGAAGCTAACACTGATACCCACAACTGGCCAAAGTACAAAGAATAAGAGACTGTGGAATTCTCAGCCCTAAAAGGGACATCTGTATCACACATCCTACTACTATGGCTCAGGAGTCATTGTAAAAGAGGGAACATTAAGATTGTAAAAGCCAAGCTTGTGGTTGACTACAAAAAAAAAAAAAAAAAGTATTATGCTTACATAACAGACAAGTTGCACATAAGAACTCACAGTGGTTATGACAGCCTGTGCAAGATCTTTACAAGCTGAAGAAAGATCAAATCCTACCAGGAAGAAGAGATGTGGTCACAAATCTCCACCCCTTGCTGAGGTGCTCTCAGCATTTGATAGCCTCTGGGAGCTGTATAGACAGGAATTATTTAAAAGATTGTTGCCCCTAGTGAGTCAACCATGCTCCAGTGGAAGGCCACCAATCCCAGATTATAGGGTTAGTACAAATTAGACTCTATGTAATAGTAAAGGAACAAATACACAAAGTTATGTGGGTAGAGGAGGAGAAGAAGTACACCTGGTAGGGGCTTGTGGCAGAAGGTGAATATTATAATCATAACACATAATGTGAAAATTTCTAAGAACTAATAAAACTGAGACTGGAAATTGTTGGGGGAAAAGATAGCATAACCGGCATACACAATCCCCAAAGAGTTACTAAAATAACATTTGTTCATTTTCAGACATCCAAGACCATCTAAAAATCACATTAAAAAATTAACTGTCAACCTGTTCCTTCAGTTTCAAATGTGCAATGACCTATTTTCACCACAAAGATTGCCAGTTTGAAGATATGGTTTCCTGTTCTTAACGCCCCCCAGAAAATGGCACTTATTACACGGATATGCTTCATGCATTTAAAGATGAGGAAACAGCATACTTCCAGATTATATGTTCCAGCCCATGAAACTGTCCTTGCTTCCAGCATCGGAGAGTGGTACCCTCCCCGCACAGGCAGCGATGAGAGAAGTTGGCTGGCTGAGATCTTGTGGGGCATCACATTGACATAAGTGCTGCACCAACCAGTCCTTTTTCCCTCACTCCACTTCCCCTTTTTAGAAAAGTCAGAGGGAGAAAAAAAACAAAAAAAAAACTGATCTGGCATATTGCCAGTCCTCTGGGGGATGTCCTACGATTTTTAAATGATGCTTGCCAAGTGCCAAGCACTGGGGAACTAAGTAGAGAGAGCGGCATGAAAAATTACAGGAAGAAAAGAAGAGATTTTACATTTCGTAGCTTTGTGCTTTGTGACTTTACTTGAAAAGATGCCTTTGAAAAGTCATGACTTAATGACATTGCAACTGCTTAATAATATTCCAGCTTCTCTGTGAACCTTCATGTTCCCAGTTCTTCTCCTGATTGCATAATGTCTAATTTCTACAATAAATTTACCTTGATTCTGCTTTCATGATGAAGATCCACTCAGTTGTACATTTCTCTTGTATTAGATTTTATTGCTTTAGTAATCAATGAACTTATTCAGGAAGTGCGCTGTAGCCATGTGTACATTCTCTCTCCCTCTTTTCTTCCATCCTTGATTCCCGTCCTTTCTTGTTTTTCCTTGTTGGCAAGCAATCGCCTCTAGAGCCGAAACTATATATTTTGTTTCTCCATCTTACCCCTTGCACCTGTGCCATCTCCTCGGTTGTTTCTGATCAAATAATGAATTATTGTTGAGTGACTTGAATAAATACCATTAAGACAGTGATTTAATAATCAAATTATTAGTCCCATATGTTTTCCTAATGAGCAGTCTGATTAATTATTGAGCCCAAGTTCCCTAACATCTTCATTATTCTTCTTACAGTTAACTGTAAAGCAGTGTTGTGTGGCCATAATACACTTTGCCTTCATTTGCAGAGAGGCTGATTGCCTCCTGGAAACAATCAATAATGTGATTTTGTAAATAATCAGGAATCTGGAATAGACTATGTTAAATTAAACTGTGATTGTAGTTAGAACATTTGCTCTGTTGTCTTTTTTTGTAAAAAGATTTGGTTTTCTTAACATCCTTACTCTTTGGATAATAAAGTAACCAGTCATTACCCAAGGTTTGTAATGATCTTAAATCTGGATGATACATTTATTAATGGCATTTGAATATTAATAAAGTAAACATTAATTCATTTTCAGGAAATATATTTTATTAAAAAGGCTAAATGTCTTGCCTAAATTGGTTTACAGTCAATTGACATGCAGAAGCCAGACTTCAATCTCTAGCTGCATTTTATAGATAATTCTTATATCACTAGCTTGGATAAGTCTAAAATAAGCATTTGAAAAGAATAGGGCTATCTCACTGCAAGACAAAGCTATGTTACGATGGTATATTACGAACCATTAAACAGCCTATAGTAAAGTGATTTTTTTAATATACTGTTTGTAGTAAATATTTTGTTTTTGACAATTCTCATTAAAGATTTTCATAGATACTTGCTCTTTTATTTACTATCCTATGCCTATTGCTTTTCAGGCATTTCATATATTCACTTTTGAGTCTATATGAAGCTTTAAATAGATTGCATCAATATAATATGAAAACGTGACAGTATCTGTTTGAATTTTATGAAGTAACATCACTTTCCAGAAAAATTGATGAAATGAAGGTTATAATGTTATACAAAACAAGTTTCATGGTAAAAACTATAACATGTTTTCTATCCTTTGTAGATCTTAGACCTTATATAGAAACATAGAATATTTGTGACCTGAAAGTCGATGTGGGACTATCAGGAGAATTGACAGAGAACAGCAGGAGTGGAGAAAAAGGGAAGGCAGGAGCAAATCTGGTCCAACTGTATGATATATACCTTTGAAAATGTCTCTGTGAAACCCATGAAAATATGTCATAAATATATGCCAATAAAATGGCATATACACATATATGCAAACTATGCCCATTATTTGCATTCAAGCAAAGATCCAGCCAGTCCCATTTTTCTGGGGTTAGAAAATGAACTGTTTGCTCCTCTGGACAATCTGATCTTAGAAAGACAGAATAGGGAATTTGGAATAAATGTACACAGTGCATTTTACAATCCATTTTAGACATTGACCCAATTAATATTCTCATTGTCCTTCATAATTTCTTTACAGCTGACTGTAAAACAGTGTTGCAGGAACATAATACAATTTTCCTTCATGTGCAGAAATGTTGATCACTTCCTGAAAATAATCATTATTATGATTTGTAAATACTCTCAAGCTGAGCCAGTCACTCTTTGCCCCGTCCATAAAATTCTGCTCCATCTTTTACCCCTGCACATCTTGTTGGAAGAACAGATTGTGGGTTTTGTGGCTAGGTTTGTGAATAGTCATACATCTTCAATAATATATAAAAGTCCACATTTAAATTAATTTCAAATTTTAATCTAAATACTTCTGTGGATGGACCTGGTTGATAAATTAATACTACCAATCAAATGACTTTAAAATGCACAGTATATTCTGGAGTATCCTGCCACAGCTGGTGTAACCACTTTAAGTTCTTATAGATGAAAATGGTAGGAAAAAAATGACTGCAAGAAGATGCAAAGGAAGAGTAGATGGAATAGAGACAAAAAAAGGAGATCAAAGGCATCTGAAACATGAGAAGGACTCTGTGTGCCATGGTTGCCTTTGAGCCTGGAGGAAGAGGGCCTTGAGGTAAGGAACAGGCACTCTCTGGAAACTATAAACATCTCCAGTGAGCGCCATATGAGGCATGAGGAACCTAAGCCCTACAAAGACACGTGACTGCGTGATGTCAGCAATGTAAACAAGCTGGAGAACAGATTTACTCTCATGATTCCCAGAAGGAATACAGTCCTATCAGTCTTGTAAAATCACAGGGCAGAGAGGTAGCTCTGCTGAGTTAATAACGTGTAATGTTTGGAGCTGCTAAATTTGTGGCAATTTGTTCCACAATCAGGAGAAAAGAAACTCATGCTTACATAAGCCCAGAAAAAAGAGGCGAAATAAGCAACTAGGGTAAGGACGACCAATACTGCTTCTTGGATTTTTAAAAATTATTTTACTAATTGAGGCTTTAAAAATATTCATGAGCATGTATATAGTCAATTATCAGAGTTTAAATTCAAAGTGTCTGGATTTTGCTGAGGGGAAATCAGAGAGAACACACAATATTATTTGCCTGTGTTTGAACCTGATGCCCAATGTTTACTGAAAGCTTGTTATTTTTACAATAATAATACAGCTGACTTTCAGTCATTTTCAGGTGGACTGAAGATGTATGCTATCAGCATGTCTACACTTCAGTTTACATTTGCATATTCCAAAAGCTTCCAGTCTTTCTTTTTAATAAAATAATCACATTACTCTGTTATGTTCTAGTGATGAAATTTCTTTTTGTCTGTAGTGCAGCCCACTGGAAATAATTCTTCACTTATCAAAGAACTCCTAGAGAAACAGATATCATATGAGAATGCTTGCTAATCAATGGACTTTTAGAAATAGTGACAATAGATTAGAGAACAAACTTTAAAATGTCAGTAGTTTTCTTCCATAACCTCATACATATCTGTGGGTTTTGGTATTAGGAAGCTTTCAGGATGCAATAGAAAAACAGCACCAAGTTGCAGTCAGGTTTAGGTTTGAACCAGGTCTCCGTCACTTGCTGCTTTTGCTGTCGACTGAAACACCCAATCCTCAGCACTTCTGTCGTCTTATCTGTTCAGTAAGGACAATACTTACTTACCAAAGTATTGTGAATTGAGCGGAGCCACAAAACAGTGCCTGCAGCAGAGTGAATAAAGTTCACTTAATGGCACATAGTACTAATCCCAGGAAAATATAAGTGTAATATCACCACAATTCTTCACTGAAATAGAAAATTTTTGTGGAATTCATATAGAATTGCAAATGATACTGGATACCCGAGAACAATGCTTGAGGAATTAACCACACCATAATGCAAGTTATAATATAAAGTATAGTAATACTCAATACATGCTGCCATACATAACAAAACTAGATATTTAGTTCAATGGAATTAAATTTGAAGAGCCAAGCATGAGTAGATATAATGACAGCCATCTCATATTTGATAAAGATGCAAAATTATGTATTAGAGAAAAAAAGAGCATCATCAACAAATAGTGCTAGGAAAATTGGATATCTACATAGAGAAGACAAAGAATAGACCCAAGCACAAAAATCAACTCTAGATGCCTCTTAGACCTCAAAATAAAACCGAAAATACTGCTGGGCATGGTGGTGCATGCCTTTAATCCCAGCATTCAGGGAGGCAGGAGCAGGCAGATCACTGTGCCTTTGAGACCAGTCTGGTCTATAGAGCAAGTTCAGGACAACCAAGGCAACACAGAGAAACCCTGTCTTGAAAAACAAAAACAAACAACAACAAAAAAACAACCTAAAATTCTGAAATTGCTTGTAGAAAATACTGGCAGTACCATTATAAGACATAAGTGTTTAAAGGACTCTCTGAGTAAGACTCCATTTGCTCAAGAATTAAGGCCAACGATGAGCAAATTGAATTTCATAAACCAGAAAGCTTCTGTACAGCAAAGGAAACAACAGTTGAGTAAAGACAAAGTTCACAGAGTGGGAGAGAATTTTTGTCAACTAGGCATCGGTTAGATGATTAATTTCCAGAATATATGAAGAACTCAAAAACAGTAAAAAAAAAAAAAAAAAAAAATCCCCATTAAAAAGTGGGCTCTTGGTCTGACTAGAGAGAATACGTAAAAATGGATAAGAAATTGTAAGAAATGTTCAACATCCTTAGCAATTAGGGAAATGAAAATACTTTGAATCATCATCTTACTGCAGCTAAAAAGGCTGAGATCAAGAAAACAGCTAACAATAAATGTAAATGCTTATGATGATTTGAAGAAAAAAGAACCCTATTCACTGTCAGTGGGATTAAGAATTGGTGAAGGAACTCTGGAAATCAGTGTGGAGCACTATCACAAAGCTAAGAGTAGATTTAAAATATGATCCATCTATATCGCTCCCAAACGTCTCAACATCTATTCCACGTATACTTATTCAGCCTTGTCCATTGCCACTCTGTGCACAATAGCTAAGAAGTGGAAACAACTTAATTGACTAATGAGTGGACAGTGAAACTGTGATGTTATACATTATTGAATACTGTTCAGTTGTAAAGATAATTAATATTGAGAATTTTAAATCACAACCAGAAAGACAAACATCTCATGTTCATTCTTATTTAATGGATTCCAGTTTTGAGTCTCTAGATGTGAGATCATGAAGTTAAGGGGAATGGGAAAAGGATCTTTAGAAATGGGATAGTAGGGCAGAGTTTTGATGATGGGAGAAATAGGAAAAGTAGAGGGAAAAGACTTTATCTGGGTTAAGGGCAGGGAGGGCAATACAGGAGAGAGGAAGGGCAAATGACACTGGGATGTTTGAAGAATCCACAGAGAAGCATATTGTTTTATGTTTGTTTAATTTATGCATATGTAAGTTTATGTGTATACATGTATAAACAATTTAAAAGTAGTTATGGGGTGATAATGCTCACATGAAGAGCAGTAAACTGGCTAACAAAACCTCCAGTTGCAAGCATGGGAAAGTTCCCTTCCAGTTGTAGGTCAGGAGAGTCTAAGAGACTCCCCAATACCAGGTACATTATTGTTCTGGCTGTGGATTGCCTACCAGAACTTGAAAGTAGGACCTGACTGCTAAAGACGCTACATGCTTCAGGCATAGGACTTGGAGAAAACAAGTTGGAACTAACCTCGAATCTTATACCTGAAGACCAGTTCTCATAGTACTGGAAGGTACTGCAGAAGCTTCCAAGGGCAGAAAGCAAGTCCAATCCAGTGGTGAAGACCCAAGGGAGCAATAATGGCATTTTTATCATTAGCACAAATGATAGCAGTCTAATTGGACTTAAAGGATGCTCAGAAGGAAAGAATTGATTAGACAATTCTATAAATGTTTTGTAAAGCACTATTAACCTAGCAAACTACCAGAGGCTGATGAGGTCATGGATCCCACTGGAAAGCCTACTACTGCTGCTTTTTTCTTTTCTTTTCTTTTTTTAATGTATTTTTTTTATTTATTACAATTTATTCATGTTGTATCCCAGCTGTAGCCCCACGCTCGTTCCCTCCCAATCCTACCCTCTCTCCCTCCCTTCCTCTTCTCTTCCCATGCCCCTTCCCCAGTCCACTGATAGGGGAGGTCCTCCTCCCCTTCCCTCTGACCCTAACCTATCAGGTCTCATCAGGAATGTCTGCATTGTCTTCCTACGTGGGACTGTTAGGCTTCTCCCACAGGGGAAGGTGATCAAAAAGCCAGCCACTGAGTTCATGTCAGAGACAGATCCTGCTCCCCTTATTATGGAACCCATTTGAAGACTGAGTTGCCACAGGCTACCTCTGTACAGGCGGTTCCAGGTTCTCCATGAATGGTCCTTAGTTGGAGTATCAGTCTCAGAAAAGGCCCCTAGGCACAGATTTTTTGGTTCTGTTGTTCTTCTTGTGGAGTTCTAGACCCTTCCAGGTCTTTCTATCTCCCATTTCTTTCATAAGATTCCCTGCACTCTGTCCAAAATTTGGCTATGAGTCTCAGCATCCACTTTAATACCCTGCTGGATAGAGTCTTTCAGAGGCCCTCTGGGGTAGGCTCCTGTCCTGTTCCTTGTCTTCACCTTCTTCCAATGTCTGTCCCATTTGCCTTAATGAATGAAGATTGAGCATCACACACTTGATTTCCTATGGCACCAGGGACTACAGAGATACATGCAAGCAAAACACTAATACACAAAAAATAAAGACATCTTGAAGAGTGTTAATAACAGGAAAAAGAAGAAATTAATGTCTAACAAGCACATAATTTGACAAAACTGGTGTCAGAATCAGGGTTCACAAGGAAGCCTGCACAGTTAACTGATAACTATAGAGACATGCAATAGAAAGTGTATATGCTGTCCCCTATTACTGGCCTCACATTACAAGGGAAATGTGGTGAGTTGAACAGTACTCTTGGCACATTGTTCTTTTTTAAACTGTTAATTTAAAAAATTTTGATTTTATAATTATATCATTTCTCACTTCCTCTTTCTCCCTCCAAACCCTCCTTTATTATTTTCCTTGCACTCTTAAATGTATGTTTCTTAATTAATTGTTACATATATATATATATATATGTAATCAGATTAGTCTGTATAAATGTTATTTGCATGTTCAGCTGGCAATTTGTTATTAAATAAGCAATTGATGTGATCTTCCTCCCACAGCATTCATTAGTTGATTGATTGTAGTTTTTGGTATAGGGGTGAGGCCTAATAGGCTTTCCATGGTACACTTTGGCATATCTATTCCTTTTTTTTAACTTTTTAAATTCAATTTTTTTTTAATTTTATTTTTCTTTTTAGTTACATTTTGTTAACTCTGTGTCCCAGCTGTATCCTGCTCCCTCATTCCTCCCCAACCCCACAGTCCCTCCCTGGTCTCCTCCCTGCCCCTTCCCAAGTCCACTGATAGGGGAGGACCTCCTCCCCTTTCATTTGACCCTGTTTTATCAGGTATCTTCAGGGCTGGCTGCAAAGTCCTCCTCTGTGGCCTAACAGGATGGCTCCTCCCCTGGGGGGGGGGGGGCGGGGAGAGGTCAAAGAGCCTGCCCTTGAGATCCTGTTAGAAATAGTCCTTGTTCCCCTTACTTTGGAAAACTACTTGGTTACTGAGCTACCACGGCCCACATCTGAGCAGAAGTTCTGGTTATAACCAGAGATGGTCCTTGGTGAGTGTCAGTCTCAGAAAAGACCCTGCGCATTTCCCAGTGTGTGTGTGTGTGTGTGTGTGTGTGTGTGTGTGTGTGTGTGTGTG
>NW_026586662.1:6000169-6017886 GCF_907164565.1 Psammomys obesus | reverse complement strand
GTGTGTGTGTGTGTGTGTGTGTGTGTGTGTGTGTGTGTGTGTGTGTGTGCAATAAATAATAATAGTAATTAAAAATAAACCATGAACTTGAGAGAGAGGGAGTGGTGGGAGCAATTTGGGGGTAGAATATGGAGTAGAAAATGATATAAATACAGTACTCAAGAATGAAACTCTCAAAAAAATTAAAATAAATAAAAAAGAAAAAGGATATTTGTGATCATGGTGAGGATCCTGAGATGACAAACAATCTTTAGTAAGACTCCAAAATGCCCACATACAAAATGAACAGAACAATACTTAGTCAAGGATGGAAAGACATTATGGCCAATGAACAGCATGAATAAAGGAGGTATTTTTTTCTTGATTTTTAAAAAAAAATTACTTTTTTAAATTTTTTATTAATTACACTTTATTCATTTGGTATCCCCCCCCCATAAGCCCCTCCCTCCTCCCCTCCCGATCCCACCCTCCCTACCGTTTATGCATGCATGTTCCTCCCCAAGTCCACTGATAGGGGAGGTTCTCCTCTCCTTTCTGATCTTAGTCTATCAGTTCTCATCAAAAGTGGCTGCATTGTCCTCTTCTGTGGCCTGGTAGGGCTGCTCCCCCTCAGGGGGAGGTGATCAAAGAGCAAGCCAATCAGATTATGTCAGAGGCAGTCCCTCTTCCCATTACTAGGTAACCCAATTGGACACTGACCTGCCATGGGCTACATCTGTGCAGGGGTTCTAGGTTATCTCCATGAATAGTCCTTGGTTGGAGTATGAGTCTTTGGGAAGTTCCCTGTGTTCAAATTTTCTTGTTCTGTTGCTCTCCTTGTGGAGTTCCTGTCCTCTCCAGCTCTTACTATTTCCCACTTCTTACATAAAATTCCATTCACTCTGCCCGACAGTTGGCCATCAGGCTCAGCATCTGCTTTGATAGTCTTCAGGGCAGAGGCTTTCAGGGGCCCTCTGTGGTAGGTTCCTAGCTTGTTTCCTCTTTTCTTCTTCTGGCTTTCAGAGGCCCTCTGTAGCAGGTTTCTAGGTTGTTTCCTGTTTTCTTCTTCTTCTGATGTCCATCCTCTTTGCCTTTCAGGTGGGGATTGAACATTTTAGTTAGGGTCCTCTCTCTTGCTTGGTTTCTTTAGATGCATAGATTTTAGTGGGTTTGTCCTACGTTGTATGTCTATATGAGTGAGTATACACCGTGTGTGTCTTTTTGCTTCTGGGACTGCTCACTCAGGATGATCCTTTCCGGAAAGAATCTTCACCAACCCTTTATCTGACAGAGGACTCATATCCAGTATATATAAAGAACTAAACAAGCTGAAAAGCAATAAACCAAGTAATCCACTTAAAAAATGGGGAACAGAGCTAAAGAGAGAATTCTCAATAGAGCAATATCAAATGGCAGAGAAGCACTTAAAGAAATGCTCAACCTCATTAGCCATTAGGGAAATGCAAATCAAAACAACCCTGAGATTTCACCTTACACCCATCAGAATGGCCAAGATGAAAAACTCAAGGGACAACACATGCTGGAGAGGTTGTGGAGAAATGGGAACCCTTCTCCACTGCTGGTGGGAATGTAAACTTGTACAACCCCTCTGGAAATCAATCTGGCGCTTTTTCAGACAACTAGGAATAGCGCTTCCTCAAGATCCAGCCATACCACTCCTAGGCATATATCCAAAAGAGGCTCAAGTACACAAAAAGGACATTTGCTCAACCATGTTTGTAGCAGCTTTATTTGTAATAGCCAGAAGCTGAAAACAACCCAGATCCCCCTCAACTGAAGAATGGATGCAGAAATTGTGGTACATCTATACATTGGAGTATTACTCAGCAATGAAAAATAAGGAAATCATGAAATTTGCAGGTAAATGGTGGGACGTGGAAATTTTTACTTTTTTACATTAATTACATTTTATTTGCTTTGTATCCCAGCTGTAGCCCCCTCCCTCATCTCCTTCCAATCCTACCCTCCCTCCCTCATCTCCTCCCTGCCCTTCTCCAAGTCCACTGATTGGAGAGGTCCACCTTCCCTTCCATCCCACCCTAGCTTATCAAGTCTAATCAGGACTGGCTGCAATGTCCTCCTCTGGCCTGGCAAGGCTGCTCCTCCCTCAGGGGAGGGAGGGGTCAAAGAGCCAGCCACTGAGTTCATGTTGGAGACCATCCCTCTTCCCCTTACTAGAGAACCCACTTGGATAATAAGCTGCGTTGGGCTACATCTGAGCAGGGATTCTAGGTTATATTCATGGATATAACCTTGGTTGGAGTATCAGTCTCAGAAAATACCCCGAGGCCAGATATTTTGATTCTGTTGCTCTCTTTGTGGAGCGCCTGTACTCTCCAGGTCTTACTAATTACCCCTTCTTTCTTATGATTCACTGCACTCTGTCCAAAGTTTGGCTATGAGTCTCAGCATCTGCTTTGATACACTGTTAGGTAGAGTCTTTCAGAGGCCCTCTGTGGTAGGCTCCTGTCCTGTTTCTTGTTTTCTCCTTCTTTCCAATTTCCATCCCTTTTGTCTTTCTAAGTGAGGATTGATCCTCTTACCCAGGGTGCTCCTTCTTATTTAGCTTCTTTAGGTGTACATATTTTAGTATGTTTATCCTATATTATATGTCTAATATCTACTTATATGTGAGTATATATCATGTGTGTTTTTCTGCTTTTGGGATACCTCACTTAGGATGATCTTTTTCAGTTCCCTCCATTTGCCTGCAAATTTTATGATTTCCTTGTTTTTCATTGCTGAGTAGTAGTCCAATGTGTAAATGTGCCACAATTTCTGTACCCATTCCTCTGCTGATGGACATCAGGGTTGTTTCCAGGATCTGGCTATTATGAAGAAAGCTGCCGCAAACATGGTTGAACAAATGTCCTTGTTGTGTACTTGAGTATCTTTTGGATATATGCCTAGGAGTGTCATAGCTAGATATCGAGGGAGCACTATTCCTAATTGTCTGAGAAAGTGCCAGATTGATTTCTAGAGTGATTGTACCAGTTTACATTCCCACCAGCAGTGGAGGAGAGTTCCCCTTTCTCCACAACCTCTCCAGAATGTGTTGTCACTTGAGTTTTTGGTCTTAGCCATTCTGATAGGTATAAGGTGAAATCTCAGCGTTGATTTGATTTGCATCTCCCTGATGGCTAGGGACGTTGAGCATTTCTGTAAGTGTTTCTCTGCCATTCTATATTCCTCTACAGAGAATTCTCTATTTAGCTCCCTACCCCATTTTTTAAATTGGTTTACTTGATTTGTTATTTTTAACTTCTTGAGTTCTTTATATGTTCTGGATGTCAGCCCTCTGTCAGGTATAGGGTTGGTGAAGAGAAGTTTGCTAGTCACTTGAATCTGTGGGCTAGTGACTATCTTCTCCTGTGGAATAGAGCCTTTGGGGTGAGCCCAACCCCACTAGCACTTTGCTCTCTGATACCCAGAGTGCAAAACTGTGAGAGCTCACACTCTGTTGTTTCATGCATTAGAATTATTTTGTGTGTGTGATTTGTTATAAGCACAACATTAAACATGCAATACAATGCACAGTGAATGCTAACTTGCTTTTACATCTTTAAACATGCCCCCCACCCGGTATGAAGCTTCCAATGTGACTTTTACTCTTTCCACAGAAATAAGTTGCCGTGATGCTTGTGTTACACGTCTGTGGTATAAATCTTTCTTCCAGTGTCCATGAGTATTACCCAATGAAGCTTTTTAGTAAAATTGTGGGGTTGCATGCCTCCTAACAGTCAGTTTTCTGTAGCATATCAAATTAGGGAAAACTGGGTCCTAAGATGAAGGCAAGGTTTTATCTTAAATGTGACTGCCATCTGCTGTGGTGTCCAGATGTGTTAAATGGAATTTACGTTGAATGCATCAAAAAGTGGACAATCAAAGGAGAGAAAGTTTACTTTCTACTAAAGAATCAGAAAAGGGTTCATGGAAGAATTCTCGTTTTGTTCTGAACCTTTGAAATAGCTGTGCCTGACATAGATGGAAAGTCAGCATAGGATCCAGTAAACATTAGCAGAATTGTGGGGCACTTTATAAATGAGGACACATGAGGTTCAAGAAAGAGTTTTGGGAGGACAGGCATTTTAACTACAGCAGTAGGGATACATAATACACCACCTCTAGATACAAGGTGATCGCCTCATGCCCTTTGAAATCAATTCTGAGTGCTTTAAAGATACTGTCGTGTTACATTTTTAAACACTGGAATCTGGGGGCCGCAAAGAGGGGTGGGGTGGGGCAAATATCATGTAGCATTCAATCAAAAATATCTGAGAAATTAGACAAAAGGAAAATATACAAGTAGCTATGTAAGTATTTCAGTTTATTTTAATTTTAGTGATAGAAACACTACCTGAATTTAATAGAGTTGGAGTAGAATAACAAAAGTACTTCAGTTTTTATGCACGTTTTTGAGAACCGTGTGTGAATATAATGCCCCTATTTGCCCTTTTTAAGGAGATTTGGCGTAGGGCCCACACCAGGCAATTTTTGATGTTTTCCATTTAAACGTCTGTAGGGAAGGCAGAATTCATGCAGTTGAGAACACAGTTCACGAAGCACAGCTTGCAGCTGTTTTCAGTTTGACCATTAGATTTTTTTTACAGCTGATTTTTTTCCAACTCAATCCACTGCTGTTGGTGTTATGGGGCTAAATTAGAAGATCAATATTCATTATCCTCTGGGTAGATTACCCCACCTTTTATGCTGATGTAGACCAACTCAGGGGAGTAAATGAGAAACAGGAAAGCTGTTCTGGCAGATACAAGAGAAGAGACAGATGAGGCCATGGATGAGGACACAGACACAGGTTCCAGAGAGACTGTGCTTGGACCTCATGTGTGTTGACAAGGCACACATCTGTTAATGTGATCATGTATGCTTCTACTCACCCTCTTGATATACCTCTTTGAAACATGGCGCTGGGGAAGTAGCTTTAGAATTATGGAAATCATCACAAATTCAAGCTAATTGAGAGGCAGGAGAAATGGCCCATTTGATCAAGCACTTACCTTGGAAGCATGAAGGCCTGAGTTTGGATCCTCTGACCCCATATAAAAATGGGAGCAGGATCCAGCACCTGTAATCACAGAGATGAATGATGGGATGTAGGGACAGGCAGATCCTGGGAAGCACACAGGACAGCTAGTCTGGCTTAAGTAGCAAACTCAGACCAACGAGAGATCCTGTCCAAAAAATAAAAATAAAATAAAAAAAGATGGAAGGCATCAGAGGACTGGCGACTGGCTTCCGCGTGGACACACCTCCATCCATTTGGGCATTAGTGCACGTGTGTGCGCACACACACTTAAAAGACGATAACTGATCCAAGGGATGGAAGACCTTCATAAGGACTTTAAAGGATTTTATAATTTGCATTCTTTCAGTAAACATAATCATATTTACCTTCTATAATGGTGCAGACACAGCAGGTATAGGTCTAATTTCTGGAAGGAGCCAGAGTTGTTCACTAGCCAATATCCCTTAATCACTGCTTTTGAGACCTCAGACTCAACGTTAGGTTTCTGTTTCTCTCGCTCATTACTGTTCCATTCAGGAAGTCAGTCAAATTAGAATATAAAGGGGATGCGAGGGACCTTGGGAAACCAACATAAATAATCAAGACTTAATTTTGTTTTGGATATACCAGACTTAGGTTTTTAAACAACATAAAGAACATATTTAGAATACTTAGAAAATTATATTCTTAAACCCAAAGTTGGCAGTAAAGAATTAAAATTTCTTTTTATTTATTGTAATTTATTCACTTTGTATCCCAGCTGTAGCCCCTCCCTCCCTCTCCTCCTCCCCTGCCCCTCCCCGAGTCCACTGATAGGGGAGGTCCTCCTCTTCCATCTAAGAAATAAATTTTCAGGTAGTTTGTGATTATATTTTCAACCAGTTCTGGCATCTTATCAGCCTGGCTTGCTCAGATTCCAAAGTTTCAGAGGATGAATTTACAATCACCATGGCAGGGAGCACGATAACAGGTAGGCAGGCTTGAAACTGACTGGGGCAGGAGCTGAGGCTTTAAATCCTGATCTGCAGCCAGGAGGCAAAGAGAGTGAGAGAAGGCCTGGTGTTGGTTTTTGAAACCTTAAAGCCCACCCCCAGTGCCACACCTCCAACAAGGTCATACTTCCTAATCCCTCCTAAGCAGCTCTGCCAACTGGAAACCAAACACTCAAATACATAAAACTATGGGAGCCGTTCATACATCAGCCACTACAATGGTCAAGGAAATGGAGTTCCAAATATTTTTTTAAAGTAATAACGATCAGTTTTGTCATTCGTGGTAAGGATTCATGAGAAGGCTGTTATCTTGGCTTTGTATAAAGAAATTGCTTGGTACAGTTTCACCTAGCACTAAACAAAACTGAGGGCAATAGTTGCTCAGTTAAAAATTGTAGTTCTGTTTGCAATCTTCCAACTAAATGATTTCTTTTATAAGTTACATTGGTCATGGTGTCACCTCACAACAATAAAACAATAACTAAAACAAGCATAAATTAAGAAGTTTAGATTAGATTACCACTCAACTCATTCGAACTCTAAAGTATACTTCTATATTCTCTCAATCTTTGTTTCTATAGCCATATTGATTCTTGCAGTGATTTGTCAATAGTAAATATTTCCTATTGTGCTGAATAACACAAATCACCTCGTATGTTATTAATGAAGCTTGATGTTATTTCTGATAATTTTCCAACATGAATAATTATTCTTCATTTATAGAAGGAATTTTCATTCTCACATTCATCTTCTAGCTCCATTATTGTCATTTTAGCAAAATAGATTAAGAGAATTGTGCGGTGGTTATTTTAGGCATTCAATTAGAGGAGAAACATATCAAGAATGCCACAAATCTGTGAATAGAAAACACTTTATTATGCTCTTGAAAAGATGAAAGTTTTTTAGTTACTTTCTATGAAAAAGAGCCATATGAATTTCAAAAGAGTTTTACTATGAGTTGTAAAGGAAGATGAAACAAAATTAAAGTGCTACATTAGGCTTGAGAGTTGGATTACCCACAGCATTCACAATTCTTCATTTACTCTTGGAAGCTGCATCACTTTCATTGTCTTTGCTTTGATACGGCTTGGCATCAGCTTCAGGCCCCAAATATACTCTTCAGATGTTAGACACTGAAGCAGAATCTGGAAACGCGAATGGTTTCAAAAGCAAACAAAGGGTATAGTTAATATCCTTATATCTGGGAAAATAATTAAAATGGATTTTTAGAATTTTTAGGTGACTGAATATCAAACTTTTGAAGTGAAGGAAAAAAGTTTCGGTTAGCTTTGTGCACACTCTTAACAAGCAAAGCCTCATTTCACACATAACTAACATGTTGTATTCTACCACTATATGTAACTACAAATATATGTAGATGCTTATGGGTATGCATATTCATAAACACTTATATATTTGCCTTCATTGTATGTAATGTGAGTCTTCATTATTTCTATATGTGATACAGAATTATTTTAGAAGCACCATTTAACTGTAGGAAAGAATGAGACCCAAGTGCATGTTTTATTATTTTCCAGTACTTTTTTTTCCTGTTTTTCAATCCCCCCAAACATATTTTTATTAACTATTTGGGAATTTTATACAATGCACTCTGATCACATTTGCTTTCTATTCTTCCAAGCTTCACACACCTCCACCACCACCAAAGGAAACAAAACAAAACAAAGCAAAGCAAAACAACAACAAAACCCACCAACTCCAATTTGCTTTGCCCATATACACATTGAAGCATGGTCAAACTCCCAGTGTCCAGCCTGTTAATGAAAACTTAATCCTTCTTCACCTCACCCTCCCTCCAATTGCCATCAACTCTGAACAACTAAAGTTCAGAATTTTTATCACAGTTTTTAGGTACTCTCCTCAATAGCTTCCTATCTGGACTACTTCTTCATGTGTGTGTGTGGGGGGTGGGGGTTGTCACAGAAGTCTTCAATGTTTCTTATTCTCAGTCATGAGTCAGAGATATCACTGCCAAAGAAGCTTCCATGCCCATAGCAGGCAGAGGAAGCATGGGTCCTACATGGTTGACAGCAGTTCAGATCTGGGACATCAGCCTGGTTCCCGGTGGCAACACAGTGTCATCTTCCATCATAGGACTATTAATATGCATCTTACAAGTCACCCATACATGACATTAGAATGATAATCTTTTTTTATTGAGAACAATGTCTATTGGTTTTGTTAACACTCTACATATACATATTTCTTACACTTCTTCCAGCTGTCTCTTGACTTCAAGTTCATGGCTTGTTCTATAGCTAGAATGAAAACGGCCCAAGTTATTCTCCTGAAAGTAGGGGTAGAAATCAAGCACACAGAGGTCGTTTTCCTGATGGATTGAAACACTAGCATCTTTAGGAGATACTGAACGGCTACTTCCAAAACTGAGAGTTATGTAATTAAAAAGAAACAAGTCTTCTTGGTAATAGGGTAGTGGGAGAAGACAACACTGTGAAAAGCAATGTGGACACTTTATGATTATAAGGACTTTTATAATTCCAGTAAGCAGAGAGGATACCAAAAAACAATCCCACATGACACAGGTTTTCCTACAAGACAACAATATTTTATAAACAAAGAGGAACTAGACAAAGGGGAGATTGAAAATCTCTTAAAAGAAAGAATGTTTGACACGAAAGGGAAACATGTCAAAGAAAAAAATCCCATTAAAAACTAGCAAAAAAAAAAATAGTGTTCATGGAAGAAGAAGTAGAATAAAACCAAAACATTGAAAGCTTTTGACGTGGTTAGTATATTTTCTGACATAAAAACATGGAAAAAATGGAGTTAAAATAGTGAAGTTAAAGCTAAATATGGAATGAAGTGAAGGAAAAATTGAGAAGACAATGAGCTCATTAGATGAAGTACAAAGGAAGTCACAAACAAAATATTTATAGGTATTATATATACACATGTATATGTGTGCATATTTATTTATACTTATATATATATTCATACATGTATATATGTATGTATTACTTTACAGGCTAAAGTATGTGAATAAATACACATACACTTTGGGATATAGAGTGCAAGAGGTCACTGCAAGGATATACACGATCATGAATCAAGTGTAATGTGTAGATGTGCTGTGGTGAGAGGTGGTGTGTGTTGCATTCTCGTGGATTACTCTGTCCATTTCCAAAAGAACTTCATGAAATGTCTGTTTCAGTGATAACACAGTATTTTTACGCTTTTTTCTGTTTCCAATAGTATTAAAAATGGTATAATTGCATGTAGAATGCAGGGAGAATGCTATCTGCCTTCATAAGGATTCTGACAAGACCCAAGTTACCTGGTTCCTCCCACCAGTAAAATGTGCAATCCTTAAATTCCTTTCTTCCCTAAAAGGCTTTAGCGAGTGATTTTGCTGCTTATATGAGAGAGAATGATGGTTTTTATCTAATCATGCACCTTCAGGAGTGCAGCCAAGTTTTGTGGTTGCTGGGGCTTGTTTACTGAAAGGAAGCTTTACGGAAATTAATATAAAATGATAAATGCAAAATGAAGCAAAGGGACTTGGGAAGTAAATAATACATCCCAGGGTTTATGTTTCATTAACTTTTAGGCAAATTAGCCATTGTGGTGTATTTGCTGCAAATAGCTCCTGTTTGTTCTGCTCAAAATTGGGATGTGCATGAGAACATTATATGCTGCCCCCATGTCAGAGCTCACCTGTCAAAGCTGAGGGCACTGCAGGGCAAATATCTTAAATTCTAAGTTGACTTCTAAGGTATAAGTGAGAGATTGAGCGGAAGGAAGCCTAACTGTTCCCCTTTTCATTTTTCCCCACACTTTGGAACTCTTATTTATAAAAGGAAGACAGAAGTCTATTGAAGACAATTTTTCAAAAAAGAAATCAGACCACAAAGAGTCCCGCAGCCTTTCCCAAAATAGGGTTTGATAAGAGACTAGAGTGATGTAAAATATGCAGATAACCATCAGGTAGCCTGCCTAAATATTTAATAACCTATAGAGGTTCAGATTCCTAGACGATCTTAGTCTGTGAATTACAGGAGTGGGGAGCAGCCTTACCAGGCCACAGAAGATGACAATGCAGCCACTTCTGATGTGATCTGATAGACTAAGATCAGAAGGAAGGAGAAGCGGACCTCCCCTATCAGTGGACTTGGGGAGAGGTATGTGTGAAGAAGGGGGAGGGAAGGTAGGATCAGGAGGGGAGGAGGGAGGGGCTTATAGGGGATACAAAGTGAATAAAGTGTAATTAATAAAAAATAAAAAAAATAATTCAATAAATAAAAATTTCACAGTTAAAAAAAAAGAAAAAAGAAAAGAAAAAGTCTTTGAGCTCTGTGTCCTGGAACTCATAACCATAAATGAAGAGAGGGGTTACAGATGGCCATCTTAAAAAAGTGCTCAGTAGAACAGGCACGTATGAGCTTCAGTAGCCTGAGCTGAGGCAACTTCTTAATGTCTGGACATAAAAATTTGAGTCATTCTCATGTGACCATCAAAGGTCATCAGCCACAGGCAAATCTTAAGGGCATGATAGGATGAAAAAATTAATACATTTTTTTCATGTGGTGTTTAAACAAGTCATTAAGTTATATTCATCTGGAAGTTGTTGTGTATTAACTTGGGAAAGTCCTTAGAGGAAATTAGGCTTATGCATGGCTTAGGCTGTAGCACTGGAAACAATACCTTCAATATTATATGTGTTTCATAAGCTCATCTTAGTTGGCTGTGCTGTGTATTCCGTATCTTTATCAACTGCATGCTAATGAGGAAAACATTACTTTTCAGAAAACTGTTCTAACCTACATCCAAAATTATTTTTATATTTTTACCTCTGGCACTTTTAAAAAAATATTCATTATTTATTATAGTTTATTCACTTTGTATCCCAGCTGTAGCCTCCTCTTTCATTCCCTCTCAATCTCACCCTCCTTCCCTCATCTCCTCCTATGCCCCTCTCCAAGTCCACTGATAGGGGAGGTCCTCCTCCCTTTCTATCTAACCCTAGCCTATCAGGTCTCAACCAGACTGGATGCCTTGTCTTCCTCTGTGGCCTGGTAAGGATACACCCCTGCCCCCCAGGAAGACCAAGAAGACCAACAAATCTAAAAAATCTGGGCCCAGGGGCTCCTGTAGAGACCAATACTCCACACAAGGACCATGCCTGGTGAGGACCTAGAACACTTGCTCAGATGTAGCCCATAGACTCAGTCTCCAAGTGGGTTCTGTAGTAAGGGGAGCAGGGCGTCTCTCTGATGTGAACTATTTGATTACCTCTGACACTTTTGAACTTCCAGGTCTTACATTAAGGCCTCTGACTTATTTTGATCTTTTTGTTGTTGTTGTTGTTGTTGTTTGGTTGGTTGGTTGGTTGGTTGGTTTGGTTTGTTATTTTTTTGGTGGAGTCAGGCAAACAATTCCTGGAGCCCAGACAGATCTGAATGCCAGGAGGATTGTACAACAGGCCTGTAGGCCACTGAGGTGTTCAGGGCACCTGCACATGGCACGCCCTCCTGTGCTTACACTCCACCCTTCCAGGCATCTACACTCTCTAGGACCCTTTCACACACATGCCTGCATTTGCTCACAGGCAGATGTCACTTTCCTCCCTTAGCTGCAGCTGAAACACCAAAGCACACTCTCGAACCCGTGGACCTCTCTCACTTTACTGAAGAACGCTCCGGACACCAGAGACAGACAGACCCAGTCTAAAGTACATGCTCCAGAAACAAACAGCGAAGGTTACGGATAAGCGGATGGCTGGAGGTCTGCGTAAGAACACATCCAACAAAAATCAGGACATCATAGCTTCAACAGAAACCCCCCAAAATCAATGAAAATTGTGTTTTGGTGACATCATTGAATATATAAGGGGAAATATACAATATTGTCAAAGATGTGGCTTTAAGAAATATCTAAACCAGCATTAGATACCAGAATACTGATTTTTTTTTAAAATCCTGAATAAAAAGGCCTCTGGGAGGATATGAGGAGGGCTCTAGCTAAGACTCCTAGTAGCAGGTGCCATGGAGACTGAAGAGGACACCCTTTATCTAGACAAGACTCCTAGTGAATGGAGATCACCAATCGACCTGCAAAAACTTCAATCCAAAATTTACCTACAAGACCTACAGGGACAGAAATAGAACAGAGAGAGCAGAGATAGGAGATGTCCAACTAATGCCTGACCCAACCCTAAGACCCACCCCATGGGAGAAAGCAAACCCCTATCACTATTAGCAACACTCTGATGTGCTTGCAGACAGGAGCCTACCAGAGTTGTCCTCTGAGAGACTCCACCCAAAAACTGCTCAAAACAGATACTCAGAGTCAGCCAAACACTGTGTGAATCTACTGGAAAAGAGGGAGGAAGGATAAATGGACCTAGAGGTGACAAAATCTCCACAAGAAGACCATCAGAGACAATCAACTAGGGCCCAGAGGGGCCTATGGGGTCTGAAGCACAAATCAAGGACAATGCATGGTCTGGACCCAAGTCCTCTACTTATAAGTAGCCAACGGGCATCTTAGCCTTCATATGGGCCCACTAGTTAGGGGAGTGGGGATATCTCTGATATGGACTATGCTGCCTGCTTTTTTATCACTTCCTCCTGATGAGACTGCCCTACCAGGCCACAGGGGAAGAAGATGAACTCAGACCTCATGTGAATAGATGAGCTGGGGAGTTTGGGTAGGGGGGATCCCTATTCTAAAGAATAATGGAAGGAGGATAAGGGAGGGAAGACGGGTCTGGGAGGAATGGAGGGAAGGCCTATGACCTAGATGTAAACTAAATTAATTAATTAAAAAAAAAACAGAAAAAGAAAAATGCATGCCTGAGTTACCTAAGACATCAGTAAAATTCAGAAACATGTGTTGCAGAAATAGCCATGATCATAATCACCATAATCACAGCCAGTGCAACGCTGTTTGCATGGCTTTCATAGAGAGATAAAACACTCATGGATGAAAGACTCAAAAAGAAGAGCACAAAACCCCACTGTGCACAGGGTACATGGGTACAAGGACAGTGCGGGACAGTGTGGAAGTGTGAAACAATGTGGAAAACAGGGACAGTGTGGGACAGTGTGGGGAGTGACTCCCATCATGACCCATACCCTTTAAAGCACTGCAGTTAAGGGGGAGATAGAAAGACCTGGAGAAGACAGGAGCTCCACAAGGAAAGCAACAGAACCAAGAAATCTGGGCCCAGGGGTCTTTTCTAAGACTAATACTCCAAACAAGGACCACTTGCTAGTGGGTTTCCCTAGGAAGGGGAATAGGGACTGTCCCTGACATGAACTCAGTGGCTGGTTCTTTGATCACCTCCCTCAGAGGTGGCCTTACTAGGCCACAGAGAAAGACAATGCAGCCAGTCCTGATGAGACCTGATAGTCTAGGGTCAGATGGAAGGGGAGGAGGACCTCCCCTATCAGTGGACTTGGAGAGGAGCATGAGAGGAGATGAGAAAGGGACAGTGAGATTGGGAGGGAATGAAGGAGGTAGCTACAGCTGGGTTACAAAATGAATAAACTGTAAATAATATTAAAAAAATTAAAAAATGCATGTTAAAAAAAAGAACTGCAGCTATAAATGGTTCTTGCTTTGTGTTAGTACTCAAAAAGCTTGAAAAGAAATGACTGACTTATGATCCTTTGGGACCTAATTTGGGAGAAAATCAGGTTTTATTATCCCAGCATTTGGATTAGTGTGACAGCATAATTCACCTTAAATATTGCTCTTTTAAATATTGCTCTTTTACTTTCTCAATAACATGCCTCCATGTTTTACAATGTGTGTAACCTCAAATCATAAAAAAATAAAGACAAAAAAAAATAAAGACAAAAAAAATAAAGACAAATTTTTTAGAATGTGGGGCTGCAGGGATGGCTCAATGGTTGGGTACAGGCCGTTCTTCTGGAGGACCCAGTTTCAATTGCCAGCACCCATGTGACAGCTCACAACCAACTATAACTCCAATTCCAGGATCTCTGATTCCCTCTTCCGGATTTTGCAGGCACCAGGCACATACATGGTACACAAACATAACTGCAGGCAAAAATCCCCAGACAGACACACACACATACACACACACATACACACACACATACACACACACACACACACACACACACACACACACACATTTTTAAAATGTTTTAAATTTTCAGAATGAGAGTTTGTAGAGTCTGAAACAAACTACCTTCATAAGGAAATAATAAAGTACCCTTGCAGAGTGTCACATCTGCAGAGAAGGTGCTTCCAGTCACAGGACTGCCTGTCCATATCAGAGGTATCTACGTATGAAGTTTTCTTACAAGGCTCAATATTCTGTCAGCTGCGTCATTTGAATTATCCTAATATTAAATTAAACTTTAATGCGTACCTGTCAGTCATGAACAAATCCGTGCTTTAAAAGAGAATGAGTAATTAATGCAGCAGGAATTGTGTGAAACTTTTTAAATAGCAGCACATGGATTCCCGCATGGCAATCGGTGACATAAGGCTATCACTGTATCCATTTCACAAGTAAGGGGACTGAGGCATACAAATGGAGAACAGAGTCGCAGTCTGAAAACAGGCATCCTGCCTCCCCAGGCCATGTGCTAAACTACTGAAGCAAAGAATTTGCTTTCACCATGAATAAAAGTACCAATAAAAAATGGTTCAGTGCTTTGAATAAATTTACATGCAGTGTGACACATCTCTAAGTGCATGTCATTTACTAGATTTAAAAAGAATAGAAATGCCAATCACTTCTGACTGACTGTAATAATCACATGAAAATGATCTTAGAAAAGTGAGGGAAGAAGTGGATGTAAAATTTAATTATGACAAAGTGCTATTGTCTCGTTGTTCTACCCAGCCTTTTAGAGGCAAAGAAGCAAGGATCTTTCTATTCTTCTCTTATTGCTGAATTCCTTTTTTTTTTTTTACAGCTACCTTCATTACTGTAGTTTTCACATCAAAATTGTGACCCATAAAAGAAAAAAAAGAGAATTTACTGCATATTAAATTATGTGAAATCAATATTATTTTGACAGTTTAATGATTTAAAGCTGCCCTAATTAAAGCTACTACATAAATTAGAAAAAAAATAAGAAAGGTCATATATAATGCTAAATATTTACATAAAAAGAAAAACTTTTTTTAGTTCAGAAAATATTTAAGTTTTAATTTTCTGTAGAAAATATCATTCAGTCTAGGTAATCTGAACATTAAAAGCAATTGTAAGTTTATTGATGTGGTTTCTAGAATATAAATGTGTATCTTTTTTTTCTTAATAATCCAAAGCAATCAAAAACAGTGCACTTGACAAAAGACTTGATTCCTACAGTTAACTTGATTGAGCAAAACCACGTTTTCTAACGCCAGGCCTCCAATTTTAAAAGACAGAAATGGTAAATGTACTATCTCAGTAAGAACTGAAGGAGGTAGCAGAATTCTGCACTTAATGGGCCCTGAGAACCTCTTTCATGAGAGAAGGAGCATCCGTCCTGAAAGGCTACACATACTTCGTATCCCCTGCGGACTCATTGGATACGTTTAACTTCTTCCACTTTCAGGAAAACGTATTTCACTGGCTTACCATAAACACATGTTAGTGTGTGACATTTGCTGGGGTTAACTCTCCAGACTGTCAGCTTTGTGTTGAATAAATAATTAAATAAATAGATAAATAGAGAAGTCGTTGAATTAGTAGTAATTGCTGAGCAGTAAGGATATCCAGTGGTAATATAATGATACATTAATTCCCTTTGCACAATATAGTATAGGGGGAAATAAATAGAAATACATCTCTTGTGTTAATTGTTCATTTTCAGTGTCTTCAATTGTTATGTTTTTATAGCTTATCTTTCATTACTATTCCCTTTTGTAGAAAATTCTTAATGCCTTTCTTTTATTCCATCCACATGGTTTCTTTACTGATTTGTACATGTTTACACTAGTTACTTTGAAATCTGTTAGTATTATCTGACACCTGGCTCTTTAAAGCAGCCTTTATGACTTGCTTTCCTTCCTTGTGCATTTGTTGATCCTCTCTGCTACTCTACCTACCCCTCCCCTTCCCAGAGAACATCACATTTCAGGAAATATATTGTAGCTACTGTGAAGTACCTTCTCCATCTCCTTTCTGGGATGTATTGTTTGCTTGTTTATCTGTCTAGTGACTTGGCTAGAATATTTTATTGGAGCCCGTTTTCTTTTGAGCATTCAGGCTCTGAAGTTGTTTCTCACAAATAAAATTCTGCTTGTCCAGCTGCCCCAGAACCAGTCAGCAAGCACCGTGATTTCAGAAAGAGCCATTCATAACTAAGCATGAACTGAGATATTCAAAAATCAAAGCAAAGCTTCTCTATATTTTGTCAAGGCAGATATAGAGAAATAAGAGAACAGTGCTTCCTTTAAACACAAATATGTCTGAAGTGTCTAAATCAATGTAATTCACATACGTCTAGAGATAGACAAGTTGATGAAAAACAGATGTTGTCTGTAAAATATTAAAAGCAAATAAGAAGGTTATGATTTCTGTAGGCCCAGCACAGTATGATGGATATGGTGTGGTGATCTCTGAGTTGTTTATGAAATTCTTATTTATTTAGCTTTGTTACTTTTTCAGGCCCTAGTTTTGGGGAAATATCAAGGTGGCACAGAGCTATAGACATAAATAAACACCACTCCAACAAGCATACACACGTGTGTCCACACCCATCTGAGGCAGCAACAAGCTCTGTTTAATACATTTAGTTGCCTTTTCTTTAATTTTTTAATTTTTTTATTTTTTATTAATTACACTTTATTCATTTTGTATCCCCCCATAAGCCCCTCCCTCCTCCCCTCCCGATCCCACCCTCCCTCCCCTCTCTGCATGCATGCCACTCCCCAAGTCCACTGATAGGGGAGGTTCTCCTCTCCTTTCTGATCTTAGTCTATCAGTTCTCATCAAAATTGGCTGCATTGTCCTCTACTGTGGCCTGGTAAGGCTGCTCCCCCCTCAGGGGGAGGTGATCAAAGAGCAGGCCAATCAGATTATGTCAGAGGCAGTCCCTCTTCCCATCACTATGTAACCCACTTGGACACTAAACTGCCATGGGCTACATCTGTGCAGGAGTTCTATGTTATCTCCACGAATAGTCCTTGGTTGGAGTATGAGTCTCTGGGAAGTTCCCTGTGTTCAAATTATCTTGTTCTGTTGCTCTCCTTGTGGAGTTCCTGTACCCTCCAGCTCTTACTATTTCCCACTTCTTACATAAAATTCCATTCACTCTGCCCGACAGTTGGCCATCAGGCTCAGCATCTGCTTTGAACAGTCTATAATGCAGAGGCTTTCAGAGGACCTCTGTGGCAGGTTTCAAGGTTGTTCCTGTTTTCTTCTGGCTTTCAGAGGCCCTCTGTAGCGGGTTCCGAGGTTGTTTCCTATTTTCTTTTTCTTCTGATGTCCATCCTCTTTGCTTTTCAGGATGGGGATTGAACATTTTAGTTAGGGTCCTCTCTTTTGCTTAGTTTGTTTAGATGTACAGATTTTAGTGGGTTTATTCTATGTTGCATGTTTATATGAGTGAGTATATACCATGAGTGTCTTTTTGCTTCTAGGATAACTCACTCAGGATGATCCTTTCCAGGTCCCAACATTTGCCTGCAAATTTCATGATTTCCTTATTTTTCATTGCTGAGTAATACTCCATTGTATAGATGTACCACAG